>NW_023596921.1:23677462-23700705 GCF_011947565.3 Pollicipes pollicipes
TACGTCTCTGGGCCATGGGAGTGCCTTTGACCGAGTGGAATTAGTTGGACGTGGACCACAGCGACACACGGCTCGCCTTTGTATTCCAGACGCTCCACTGTGTGCACGCTCTCTGGTCTTTGACAGGGCGCTGTTGATCTGAATGCCGGAGATGAGGATGGTGGTTTGGCCGTAAGTAACGTGTAGGCTCTGAAGCTACGGAGCAATCTTTTCACGGTTCGCATCGGCTCTGGATGACTGGTTGAGCACTCCATGGGTCGTCTCGATCCGCGGAAGACGAATGGATCTAGGGGCGGATTGGTTGATCATCATTGATCATTTGATCATTGGTTGATCATTGATCAGAAAATCTCGGCCAACACATGGGTATTGCGCGGCCTGGAAATCAATCAACTTTTGGACACTAGCTGACTTAACAACACCCATTGCAGCAATGCCGCAAGTAGAGCTTCCACCCTTTAAAGAAGTTGATTTAACTTACGGCAATAGAATGGTACATTGGTTATTCAGGCTAACAGGCCCAACTAGTGGATTATTCCACAAATAAGGGGCTACTAACAAATGACAGCAGCTAGGAGATGGCTACCAAATCATTATTACAATTAGATTGTCATTTCAGCTAACATTTCTACAGGCGCGTGGCAAATCACGACTACTAGCAATGTACCTCAAGCACATAGTGCAAACTTGCATATAACCATCACGTATATTCACATCATTAACAATCTTACTAATGGCAATCAGGTAGCATTTCCTTCTTTATCTTCCAAATTAGCATTCACCTAGTGTTACAAAAATGCAAGTAATGTTCCATCGGTTAATGCAGTGGGTGACGAGTGACTTGGGTTGGACATATTGCCTCTCTGAAATAACATAAAAAGAACATCTAAAGAGTATGCAGTATTTCATATGCAAAAGTCACAATTACCTCAGGTTTTTTTTCGCTTCAAGAGTTGATGCCAATGCCAGTTCTCTACTTGCTCCCCGCTATTTTGTGAGTCTGTTAGGTCATTCAAGGTGGCATGCACGCATCGCATAACCAGCCTTTTCGCGAAGGCCAATGAGCCTTTAGTTGTGTTACCTTGAGCAACAACCACCAATACTTCAAAATTGTAACAACGCATGAGTTGAGTGAAATAATATAGCTGTACAGAATCATCATGGATACAGGAGTAAACAGGAGTAACAGCCGCAACAGCTTCAGTCACCAATGCGCGTGAACCTTTATGCTTCTGGCCTTGTTGTATGTACCTTATGAACCGTAAAGCCCACATATACGCGGACACTTCTATTTGGAATTCAGACATTTAGCGTACACGCGCAATGACTTCATTTTTGGCAATTCATTTCATTGGGGTGATTAAGAAAGACAGCATGTTGGGAATAATAACTGAGCTGAGACACGCATGTTGTTTGAAAGGCGCTCCAGCATACCTTGCATTTTTCAGCCACCCTGCTTTATCTTCCAGGGACAGCAGCGGGTGAATGAAGGGATCAGATGTCTCCATTTCACACTTTTGGGAACATTTGCAGCACCTCACTAAAATCGTATAAGCAGGAATAAGGCATGACACACAAATTGTGTGTGTTGAGCCCGTATAATCTGATGTCCACTTCCAGTTCAATTAGGAAACCTGAACTGCGAGATAATGCTCTCTGATGCTGTTCCATTGATCCAAACATGAGCATTCCTTGCCACTTACTCATTATTGTGCTGAGAATTTAGGGTCATAACAGTGACTACATAATCCAGAATGTGTGGTCTGTGCCCCAGACATATGCTGATATGCTTGCTATGATATGACAGATATGCTTGGCTGGCTTCTGTATTCAGCCAAAATACATATGCAGAATTTGCTGTAAGGGAACCATTAAAATATGCTGAATGTTCCATATCTACATGCTTATGGTAAGAGAAGCGAAACAATCAAATACGGATTGGGGGAATCTTAGAAGAAAAAAAAATGTTGGTAAACGGACCTGACTGGGTTGAATTAAGCCATTTAAAAAGCCCGATTGTTGGGCGGATTGTATTCTAGAAACCGGACCGCTATGAATCAGATTATACATATGGCAATCCGTGAAGAACCCTACTGCCGGGCACCTCGTGACTTTTGTATCCGTGTCCTGGAGACGATCCCGGACAGTCAACAGCCCCTCCTTCTGGAGCGTCACGTGACTGCGGTCAGGCCGGCGCCCGAGGCACCATGTCCGTCGACTGCGGTCGGTCTGGGTCCGGGCTGGACGCGAGGCACCGCCAATTTGCATCGTTTCACATGCGCCGTGATGATGGTGAGTGGTTGGCATCGACTGAAGCTACGTGCCCGCCTGGCGCTGGGAAAACCACCCATGGTAGCTGGCACGTTCGGCACTTACGGAGAGCTTTGCCCTCAACCGCAATGGGCCTTCTGGTTCTTACATTCAGTCACCGATGGGACCCAGGACCAGAAAGTGGGCGCGGACAGCCAAGATGGCTAGGGGCCACAAATACTTTTTGTCTTTGCACTTCACTCTTCATAGAATGCGTGTATTTGAGGCTTTCATAAAATGTTTTCACAGGACGTTATAAGGACAAGCAAATTTTGACGTTCCAATATCTACTTGAAAGGGAATGTTCCACACTTGTATGGCGTTTTGAACTGAAATAGCCATCTCGAGGACCTTTTGACGCAGTTCACGGTCATGTCCTTTTTAAGGACACGACTAGACATCCAAAACGATCTGGCTCCTGAGTTACACGCCCGCAAAAGTGTGAAAATGTGTATTTGGAGCCCATTTCAAAGCTGCCTCCTCATTAATGACATCATAGAAACGTCATGCGATCGCGGTCATACTACAGACTGTTTTTCTGCTTATGGTCAAACAGCACGGCCGCTGGTGCATTCTCAAAGCGATGATGCGGCACGTATGATACAGTGCGCGGAAGGTGAATGGCTGTTAACAAGATTTCGCTGCTGAATGCGTGTGATGCAGGTGCCAAGTGATGTGAGTCAAGCAAGTGGTGCCACTCATTGGTTGTCTGCTTCGCTAAAGTGATTTGTATATTGCATCACATGTTTTTGGTCAGTCATATGTCAGATGGGGAGTCAATACAAGGGAGGACACTTGACCCATCTTCTCATAATGGAATTTATTATAAAAGCAGCATGGATTGCAGTACAAAAACCATATCATTGTTCATTGTGCCATGCCGCAGTACATCACTGAGGTAGTGCCACAGCTGTTGACCCATGTCATTACACAATGTACCACACTGGTTGACAACTCTGTCAAGCCTATGAGACAGCAGCTTATAAGTTATGAATGACTGGTAACAACTGATTTAACAATGCCAAAGGACTATCCATAGTAAGAATGTCACTACACGACAATGCTTATATCCGGGTGAACTATTAATTGCATAAATAGTCCTAAGTAAATAAACTTTCTTGGTAGCCGAACCATATCATTTTTAACCATAGCACTAGCAATGCTTGGCAATCAATACATAGCAACGTTAAAAATGCATTATTTTTTGCATGACACCGCACTTCCGGTTACAAACAATAAAGAAAGTTACTACTGAGCACATCACATGATATCAATGTCAGGACTACGGTACTGCAGGCAACAGTGGGTCGACAATAAAGTATTGACAAAATCATCAGCAGCATAGCAGCAACAGCAGCAGCACAGCATATCGTGCTTTGATATTAACAATCTGTCATAAAAGCTGGTGATCGCTACATTGCATATGTTAAACAGTCCACCAAAGCCTTTCTTACGGCCCGCACCAAGGCAAAAAAATCCACGAACAAACCACCCACTAACCCGCCACCTGACACAGCCCCCGCGACGAGAATAGCGGGTTCGCGTCAGCTTT
Source organism: Pollicipes pollicipes (assembly GCF_011947565.3). Taxonomy (NCBI): domain Eukaryota; kingdom Metazoa; phylum Arthropoda; class Thecostraca; order Pollicipedomorpha; family Pollicipedidae; genus Pollicipes; species Pollicipes pollicipes. The sequence continues at coordinate 23,681,325 of NW_023596921.1, forward strand.
CGTGCGTTTGGAGGTATTCTTTTAGGTCTGGATGCCAGATGCTGCCAGGTATTGCTGTCGTCACAAATCATTTCATGACGTCGTTAAACAATGACGTAACGGTGCGCATTTTACAAAACTTTGAAATTTTGCTGCTTAGCGTCAATTTTTCAACCTTGAAAGCTTACCATTACTCTCAAGTAAGCCTTTCCCATCATGGCTGATGCTTATCTCAATATCTTGAAATGTGAAACATTCCCTTTAAGTCAGAGGAGCGCGCGGCACGTAGACCGACGACTGTGACCCCGCCAGCGCGGAATATAATTCAGATAACCAATTTGAACGTCTATTTTGATAGACCCTGAAAACGTTTCACGAGCTTTGTTGCATTGTTTCCTGGCTTTTGTGCTTTCAAATCGATCAATTTCAGGTACTAAATGGGCTCCCTGTGTGATAACTTATCCCCAAAAATGTAGGGAAAAAGGTATTGTAATTGGAGGAGATAATATAAGCAGATGAGTGCTCTGAGCCCCGCTCAGCATAATCACACAACCGTGTTGAGCTTTTAATACATGCACTACGTTTTTTTTCAATTGCGATGACTTCGAGTATCGTGTAAATAAGCAAGCAAGCGAAAGAGACGCCATCGGAATCGCTGTCACTCGAATAGTTTCGTGCATTCGCTCGTTTCGCTTGCTTATTGACTGTCCAAATGCAGGCTGTTCTACATAGGTCAGGGAACGTTTTTTTCCCGACCCCGCTTGTTAAGGAGGAGCCAACTAGCAGCAAAGGATATCCTCTCAGAATTATTGGCTGGCGGCACCCACGTTCAGGAAGATATGAAAATGCCGACGAATGATGATCCCGACCATATTGGGCGAAATGTGAGCATGTTTTTCAAGCAAAGCCCTTCTTTGAACACTTTAACCCTTTGCCCTCCCCCCCCCCCCCCCATCCATCTCAGAAACCGACGGTCATGTTTGTGAGAGATGCTGCGTGGAGTTTCAACTTGTGAATGAACATGGGTTTGGACATGGTTGCTTAAAACCTGCGATTTTAATAGCTTTTATCTAACTGCATTGCAAAGAAGTCGCATACGGGACGGTGCAGCACCGTAAATGTATGCACATTTGCCCGATGGCGCGCGGTTCAGTGCACGAGTGTTTCTTGTTGCCGTGCAACAGATCAGTACACGAGTGTTCCTTGTTACCGTGCAACAGATCAGTACACGAGTGTTCCCTGTTACCGCGTAACAGATCAGTACACGAGTGCTCCCCATTACCGTGTAACAGGTCAGTACACCAGTGCTCCCTGCTACCGCGTTTTGGGCGATCCCTCCCATCCAGATCCAGGAGGACGACCCAATATGACGGGCGTTCCAGAGAAGTCAACAGCGCGGCGGCAAGTCAGGCGGGCGAGGCGCAGTGCAGCACCGCTGTCACCAGCGCCCACAATGGACGGCGGCTCTGAATGCGGCGCGGAGGCGGCGGCGCCGGTGCCGGGCGATCCTCGCTGAATGCCGAATCAAACTCCGGTCTGCCCGCGCCAGAAACGGCCGGCCGCGAAGAAAGGACGCCCGGTGTGAAAATCAAACACGTCCGCGGCGACGGCCGAATAAATATTATGACACGTAGCTGCGGAGTCGGCGGGCGCTGCCAGACCTCTGTAATGGATAATTTATCTGGTGGGAGCGGCGGCGCGGCGCGCGGCGGCGTCGCACGCCAGTGTGACGGCTAATGAGAGGCGGCGGCTCCCACGGCGGAGGAGAGAGGGAGGCGGCCGGTGCGGAGCGCCGGCTGGCGGGCCGCTGATCGCCGCACGGCTACTGGCCGCGTCCCGCTGCAGACCGCTGCCTCGACACAGAAGCACGCTGCACGCCGTCTGGCTGCACGGTGGCTATCACAGTGTCAAATCGGTGCGGGTACGACGTCAGAGATTGCCCTCTGGCCACAGAGCTGGCGCCAGCGGGTTACAGACTTGCGCCGCAGGTCAGAACACGTAGCTGAGTGGTCACAACAACCGCCGACCAGCACGGCTGAGAGTCGCAGAGTCCGCACTGAACGACGCCAGGTGGATCGCGACACCAGCGACCACCCGGAGAGCGAACCACCGGCCACCGGCCACCGCCACTCTGGAGAGCCATAGAGTCCGCACCGAACGACACCGGGTGGGCTCGGACACCAGCGACCACCCGGAGGGCCTACCACCGGCCAACGGCAAACCACCACCGAGCTGCCGTGCAAGACGCCACCGAGCAGGTGTGCAGACAGTCGCTGCAAAAGTACGAGGCTTTACAGCTGAAATAGTTTGATTTTCGGAGAAAGTTGCCCTTTGACCGTGCCTAGTGGGGTCAGTTAGGGACATGTAACACAAAGCCTGCCACGAAGTGCCACATCTCGTTGAGGCTAATCCACCGTCGTTTTCCACGAGGCTCTATTTTTCTTAATTTGGAAACGGCAAGGAGGGTTAGCGGTGACCCCCCCCCCCCCCTCCGCATCATTCTGCATCAGGAAAAATGGCGAATCAGTGTGGATGTTAAATAGCCCTGGGCTGCACGTTAGCCAAATGTCTTGTAGTGGCCAAGCGTCGACACCACACGATACTAACGCAGACCACCTCTAGAGATGGCCCCACAGCATGCCCCAGCATAGGCACAGAAAATAACCGGCCGTAGACCCGCGCTGAGATGAGATCCCCAGTGCACCACAGACCGTCAGCCAGGTCTGTAGATGGCGTCGCCGCAGCTCATCGCCGTACCGGCCGCAGACCCGCGCTGAGACGCGATCCCCAGTGCACCAAAGACCGTCAGCCAGGTCTGTAGATGGCGTCGCCGTTGCTCGTCGGCCCGAAGCCGACCGGTTGAAGCGGCGCGCCGCTGTGGTCGCCGCCGCTCTCTTCCGGTGCGCGCGGGCGCCGGTGTTTGCACGGGCCCGCTGGGCCAACAGCGCGCAGTGATCAAACGCGGCCCGGGCCAACATGGCGGTAGACGGAGAGACCAGCTGGCGCCGGCTCCCGCAAGGGTCAGGGCGCAGCGCAGGCTCTGCTGACCCGAGGCGGGTCAGTCGCTGGGTCGTGCGTCAAGATGAACGACATCAATGGGAAAAAAGTGGCTACCAGTTTGTGCGCTGCTGACTGGCAGGGCAACGCCATGCAGCAGATAGCAAACAATGCACGCTGCAGTCATCATTGCACAATGGCATCATTCATTCTCAAACAACAATGAAGCAGCGGTGCATCATTCTGCGACCGTTTCGCCAATAAGCGCAATTTGCGGTCATAGTGCACTGCGGCTATGGCTTTGTTTGATGATTCACATCCGGAGCAATTGTCATCTCCTTTGGCCACCATGGTTGATGGTTACCAAGACCATTAGCGTAATTTCATTTATCTCGTCTTTGAATATTCTTTTAACCTCTGGCGCTGTAGCGCTTACGTCTGTGGCGTCATAAGCTCTGCTGCCATGTATTTATGTGGAGCCCAACCGGCCCCAGTAAAAACCCACAGATCCAAAAGACAGAATCATCAAAACACAAACATCTAATGAGAGCCCGGAGCATTCTCGCCGTTGAAACAAGGCATTGTGCTCAGCTATTCCAAATTTAATTGCTTGGAGCTCATAAAGCTCCCCCGCCTGTGACCGCTCCTCGACCCCAATTATTGGCCTTTTAACATTCGGCCGTTTTTTGTTCTCCAAATGCATGTGATAATTGCCAGCAGATAAACTAATAGCGAGGTGCGCCGTGTGGCAGATCTCGCCATAAAAACCCACGCTCGCCAGCCACAAAAACTGGCCGGCGCCCCTAATGAGCCGAGTCCTTGTTGAAACGAATCTTTCGGATCAAAACTGTGGCATCGGCATGCGCGCCCAAAATATAGTGGGCAAATTTCACAATGGTGCGGTGCGGGACTTGTGGGCTCTGAGCTAATAGACCCAATATTTGTTGCAAGGCTGCAGAAACAATCACGCGCTGAAGAGTTATCGAAAATAACGACATCGAAAACATTAGGGCAGTCAAAGGTTCTTAAGCCTTCTTCTCAACATGACCTGAAGTTTTCTATCTTGCAATGCTACGTATACCGCAACGTAAATATTTTCAAGTGGTGGCGAAGCCAGCCGAAGCCGCATAATGAGAGAATGCCTGTCAATGCCTTGGCGAGTGCCGTATATGTGGAGTGCTTCTCACATTCGGCAGCATAGCTCGCATTTGAGAACAGCCTTCGGCATGCGACGATAACGTATCAAGTCTGAATCCCGTCATGTGATGGACTATTTATAATTCTTGATTGACACGTACATCTCTCACGTGATCTCTACGAAGTCTTGTGGCTCCAGAAGACGGTAGGACTGAAAGACAAAAACACATTCCAACACTGTGTGCATAATAGAAAGGCTATCCTTCGCTCCACGCTTTTCCCATTTCTGATTAGCCGTGGTTCTGATTAATATTGCCGATAAAAAAGGAAACGCATTTCCAGTGGACACGCTGGACTAAAATAAGGACGCTCCCCGGCCGAGGGGCTGAGGAATTCGTTACTCATGTTGTGCCTGCGGGTGAAGCCAGCGCTGTTTGGAAACCAATTACCGCGCGCTCAACAGCACACGCGGGCGTGACCCGGTTAACAGGAGACCGCCGGTCGAGCCTATGCTAACCAGGGTCTCATATCTCCACCAGACCGGTAAATCTCGCTTCAGATCGGGCTTGCACCCTGACCCTGGACCCGGCACAGGATTGGGCCGAGGACAGCAAGGGCCTCTGCTCGTGATACTACCGCATTTGGCTCTGCGATTTTTCTTCCGAGCCACAAGAGGCTGTTCATCTCAAGGTGGTGGTCCCCAAGGCTTGTCCTTATCACGGTGTACAAATGCGTGTCCATCCCATGACCAAGACCATTAGTGCTGACATTCAAAGAGGATTTTAAGTGAAATGCAGACTCATAGACATGTGGGAAGATCGTAGCAACAGGTCCCACCGATGTACTTGGCCACCGAACGACATTTTAATTGAAGGATGGATATACAGATGGAGGTCCTAATTAGGGTGCCGAAACGTAGAGACACGGAGTGAGGTCCTAATCAGGGTGCGAGGCACGCTAGAGAGCGGCTAGTCCTACCCGCAGGACATCGCTCGATACATCCGGTCATTTGACGCCCCCGCCCTCGTCCACCACAGGAATTCACGTACACTCACCCAGTTCATGAATATGTATCACGGACGACGGCGACATCACAGGAAAATATCGTTTGTCGTCTGTTGGCGCCTGCGCGCTGCTGAGAGGCAGACGGTGTTTACTAGGGATGATTGAACTGAACGAGATGTACCGAGACCTTCGACCGCTGTTCAAATACAGTTCGATACTATCGCGGATGGCCCACAAAGGTCAGACTGATGCAATGCCGGTCATTTAGCGGTTCAGCGGTTCAGATAGATGAATGTCAGGGGAGAGATTAACATCGCATCGACTAGTGAATTGCGCAGAAGTCGGTTACTGAATGGTTGTACCCCCGCTTCGCCGAGCTGTAGTGACATCCCGATGACAATGTTGAAAAATGGGGAACTGGTTTCGCATCGCCGTAAAAATCTCCCAACCACGCCGCAGCTAAGCTTTAATTGCGGGATAAATAAGTATGAGATTATTCTGAGAAATTTGATGAGTGCACAGATAACTAACTGAGCTTTCCAATTCATACAAGTGCATAAGAGGGTAAGTCCCATCATGCCGGCATCCATATCACTGCCGTCATTGTTGGCTTCGGGAGGTTGACACCTTCGCGTATCGTCCGACAGATGTCACTACCAACACGGTGGTCGTGTTTCGTATGAGCGTTTGGCTCGCTCCCCACGCGGTTGGAGGTCAGACGGCGAGCACCTGCCCCGCCGGTTCCGATCGCTGACCATGCTCACCGGCCGACGGCTAATGGAGGTGGCGGGGGCAGCCGAGGGGAACGGGTCGACACCCGCCGGATGTCAGAGAGGTGGATGCCGCCCTGGGCGCGGTCCACAGGCTTCGCCCTCGCCGACTCAGCGAGGACCGCTCCCGGCACGGCATGTCCCCTGCTCCTCGGGCTGCGCTTCATTCCGCACCTTCGCATCAACTCATCCCACCGGCAGGATGCGGTGGCTGGTAGCTGTGGTTGTTCTCAGGGTCGATCCAGCCGTCCGGTTGGCAGCTGTGGTTGTTCTCAGGGTCGATCCGGCCGCTCCGGTTGGCAGCTGTGGTTGTTCTCAGGGTCGATCCGGCCGCTCCGGTTGGCAGCTGTGGTTGTTCTCAGTGTCGATCCGGTCGCTCCGGCTGGTAGCTGTGGTTGTTCTCAGGGTCGATCCGGCCCGCTCCGGTTGGCAGCTGTGGTTGTTCTCAGGGTCGATCCGGCCGCTCCGGTTGGCAGCTGTGGTTGTTCTCAGTGTCGATCCGGCCGCTCTGGTTGGTAGCTCTGGGTGTTCTCAGGGTCGCTCCGGTCAGCGGTCCAGTCAGCGCATCTGTACAGTCCTGGTTTACGTTCCCAGTACAAGGTAAACCTCGGTGTTGAAGATCAGCACGATGGTCACGCTTTAACCTTTCTCTTGGTGCCACGACTCTGAAATGACCATCACGGAAGTGATGACCAACAGAGATCAGATCTAGCGAGATCAAGGCTGGCACGACGCACAGGCGACAACATCGACATGACGGGAGAGGGCACACAGGCCCCAACCTCGGCACAGCTCGGCACACAGGCACCAACCTCGGCACAGCTCGGCACACAGGCACCAACCTCGGCACAGCTCGGCACACAAGCAGCAACCCCGGCACGGCTTCCACTCTTTTGCCTCGGACCCCGTCTCTTCCTTTATCACGGCAGCGTGTATTAATATCGGCGGCACGCTGCTGCCGTCCACCCTGAGTTTGCCCCATCACAACCCTGATCAGGCGGGGGGAGGGGGAGGGGACTACACCCGTGCACACCATAAGTTATGGGTGCTGGGTGGGTAGGTATCAGTAACGGAGATGACCCGAGATGACTGCAGTCCTGCCCATCTCCTAGTCTGTCATTAATTATAGCTCTACAGTGGTCTTTTCAGACCAAAAATCTGTGAGCTAAGTCCACAATATACACTCCGGCACAGTGACACCACTCGAACACATGGCCTATCCTGTAACGACCAGCGAAGCTGTTGTATGCCATATATTGCCACCCATGAAATAGTTGTTCAGACCATCGCCCTCGTCTGACGTATTCCTACGTAAACAACGCTTCAGCCAGTCACCTCTCCAGCCGTCGTTAGCGATGTGCGTGTCACAGCCCGAGCTCGCTTCTTATAGTTGCTGGGGCTCGAGCTTGGGCCTTCTTTCAATTTTCTTCCAATAAACCAATCAATATTTTCCTCTTTCAGTTCAATCTTTAGCAACCTTTGGGTGTTACATCTCGGTACATCTTTAGGATATTTGGTGGTTTTCAGCAGAATTGGGAGCCATGTATACCAGGCTGTGAGCCGAGCATGGCATCTTCGTTTGACTTACCGGTGGGGTTGTTGGCCAATGCCACGTGTGCTGATTCCTAGATCTCTAGCTTCTCAGTGTTGCTATCTGCTGATGATGGTTCCCATGCTGGTCGGTGATCGGTCAGCCATGCATGTTCTATCACACCAGACATCAGAGGCTCACCCCGGATGATTGTCGTTCTGTGCTTCTCCATAGCCTGACAGGCAGAGGGCGTCTGGTCCCGTCTGTGCTTTGAAAGAACCTGCCACAGCTGCATGAAATTTAGTATGTGTGGTTTTTTGCATGCTCCACATGTAAGGAATTTAGTACATGCAGTTCTTTGCATGTTCCGCAAGTAAGGTCGTCTAATTGAAGCCCTTGTTGCAAGTTAATGACACCGCTGCAGTTAGTTTTTCCAGTGGCTGCATTGCTTGTTGAGAAGGTTCTTTGGGCTCCCGTTTCTTGGGTGTCTATTCCTGCGAAATGTCTCGTTTAGGCGGTCCATGTCTCTTCTCAGCTGCCATCATCGTCGCTGATGACACCATCGCGCTGATGTGCGATGCTGCAGGCATCTCACGATGCGTTTCTCGGCTGTATCCCGGGAGTGTTACTGGAAGTTCAAGTAGCGACCAGTTGCTGCTTGTTCCCTTTGCATCGATGTTTTATTTTCTCAGGACTCAACAACACTGTCGATGGTCGAGGAGTCAACTGACCGAAACGTTTCGTACATGCTAACACCCTAGGCGACGACGATAGTGGGGACAATTTGTCTATCCGTGGTAATATTACCCCGTCGCGATCCTTCCGTAAAGCTATTGTTTTCACCTGTTTAGTATGAAGCGCCACTCAGCCGATCGGAGGTGATGTGGGTGCCTGTTCTCTCTCGGATCCGCCGCGCGCGGCCTGTTATTCCGGGCCGACCCCACTCGCCGGCACCGAGCATAGCACTGGCTGAGCCGGGAGTCGTGCTGCGGCCCGGAGGTACGCTCGCTGAACCCACTGAGCCGATACCGCGCACTGCGCCCGGCCACTCGTAATGCTGTTTACCGTGCTATTGCACCATGTTTGTGGCTATCGATTTCCATTTGATAGGCTCTTTCGCTCAGCGCTAGGTGATCTGTTTACCAAAGCCCGTAAGCATAGCTCATGAGCGTGGCCCATTGGTCATTGTTCCCTAACGAAGCGCTTAGCGCGGCTTTGATGTGATGAAGTGAAAAATCAGTGGCTGTTAAGCGGGATTGTTTCCGTATTTACCATTAATCGGTTTATCCGCCACCGCATTACAAACAGTTTTATGAAATAACGTGGCGTCATCCTTAACTCCGCTAGGTTACGGACTTCGTGTGTTCGTCCCTCCCCTCGACTAGTTGGAAACTACGCCATGAAAGTCACACTTGTCACATAGGACCCATAAATCCGTCATCTGAACTTCCGTGCGCGTCTCACGGTGACAGTACACTCATAAATGGAGATAAAGGCAAACCGACGCGAAACCCTCTTCAAGTTAAGTTGAGCGGCTGCGGCGTCACCGATCACGCTGTGGTCCATCTAGTAAGGCATCAGGTCACGATTCCGAACACGTCCTCACATCTTCCCATGAGAACCGCCGCACGGACTCTGCTCTAAAACTGTTCAGTCTAGGAGCAGGTCCGTCCAGATGCCGTGCCGTGCACGCGTCTCGGCTTCACCAGGCGGGCACGGGCGCGGTCGGCCAGCGGTGCACCGCATCTGTCGCCGCCGCGCCGCCCAGCTGACCGCCGCTGGCGGTCCGGAATCCGATCTGAGCGGCGGGCCGAGCGAGGGGCGTGAAGCCGGCCTGGTGCGGTCAATACGCTGGCCGGACCACACCCTGCTGGTGCCGGGCGCACCGAGGCAGGCGGGGCCGGCGCTGCACCCGCAGCCGCGCCCAAAGTGCGCACTGTCGCCTCCTGTAGGAATACTGAGCACCTGGCCCACGCCCCAAACACGAGTCGGTTGTAGGAGTAACGACTCGTCGACACGACCCGCTGTTGGTGAGCCCCGCCCCGTTGAGCTGCCCCGTTGTGGCACGTCACGTTCTCCCGAGAATGTCTCATGAAAATGTAAAGAGAGCATCGTTATGCCGTAGAAGATGATGAGCATGTGCGATTCCTTAAAAATTAGCAGTGTGCCGTTACAGTATACGTGTAAAGCATGTCTAAACAAATATGACCTGTGCCAGAATTCAGCTCTCGAGTGGCATTGGTTTGAATTTATACGGGCATGTGAACTAGGGAATTCTATTTTCTCATTTTCTCTCCGCACGTGTAATATGTCAAGCACTAGTATGACATGCTGATGAAGCGAACGATAACTTCGAAAGGCATCGGCAAAACCAACTTTTATGTTCTGCATCGTGGACTTGTCTGCATTGCAATGCGAGGGCCCATACCCATACTGGCTCCTGCCAGGGCGAGTGCACCGCAGCGTCTCAAAGTGTCAATGCTCAGCCCGTTATCACCGATGAGCCACGGCGATCCAGCATCACCGGCGAAACGCGAGGGACACTGACCGTCCGAGCAGGTCCGCAGACTCCCACGGACGCGCCGGCCACACGCCGATGGGTCGGCCACGACATATGGAGATTACCGGCACAATGGACGACAGATAGGCCCGCCATGGGGCTATTTGCTGGCGGTCAGCACGCATAGCTGCGTGCGCCTCCCGGATTCGTGACGAAGAACGGCGCGCGCGGGGCAGACGAGCAGTTTCTACAGGGTGCATCAGTTGAAACCTTTATTTTCAAAGGCTGTCATGTGTAGAAAATTGTTTACTAACAAACATATTAATGTTCCAGATCTTTGAACATGTGGATATTTTGTCTTGCAAGTCAGTGTTCATCTATCAAAACGTCTCCACGCCGGCCGCTGAACACGAACGCACTTCTGCAAATTTCAGAATGGCCCATGCCTGTTGATGTTTTGCGAATGGCGCGCACCGCCGATGAGTGCGGTGATGGAGGCCTGTATCTCTAGTTACAAGACCACAATGGATGTGTGAAGGGCACCAATCAAAATGTCCGATGTTTTTCAACAATACTTACCCGATGGTGCGTGCTTGGGTCATCCTTAGCATCTATAGCTTGCACTTTTAAAGTTTATACTTGGAGGACAAATCCCTGTAGAAGAGCACTAGTATTGATAATAATACCTGTGGTTGCTGTCGTTACTGTTATGATGCGTTACAAAAGCGCATCGCGGTTCTCTTCATTGGTTACCTGGCACAATCGTTTGGTGGTGGTCCAGGTGTAACATTTTTGGGGTGATAGTAGTTGCATTCCGAACCGACCTTATGTGACAGCTTACTGCACGGAGCAGTCCCACTTCTGTCACAAGACAGTGAGCGGTAGCATGGACGCTGAACAGGGCCGTAAAATCTTGTAGACTCGGCAGCTCAGCCTCCACAGACGCTCTCAACTTGCCCTTGAGACAATGTAGGCAGCACCTGTCCCCGAGATACTCTGAGGAGCCGCACCCGGAACAGATCTCTCTAAGCGCTCGCGGCCCATCCCAGTGACACTCTGAGGAACAGCCGCACCCGGGGCAGACCTCCCTAAACGCTCGCGACCATCCCGGTGATACTCTGAGGAGCAGCCGCACCCGGGACAGATCTCCCTAAACGCTCGCGGCCCGTGCCGGAGACACCGCGCGGCCGGCTAGCTACTGCCACCTCGCTGTCGCCAGGTGGCCGGCGCCTCGGCACGTGATCGGGCCTCCTGTCGGCCCCTGTGATCGCAACACCCGCCCTTTGTGCACCATCACGATCATCCCATTTATGGCGTCAACTGGGCAGCTGGCGGAAGTGCCAGCGGCTCAGGAGCCCTGCACGCAGCCTGCGCCGACCTCAGGGTCACAGGGACATGATCGGTCGGGTCATTACGCCGCGCACGCCTGATCCTGCATGACGCAGCTGGCCGACTGGCTCACGGGGGTCATCTTGGAGAAGTCTTCGAGGCGATTACTTTAAGTGCCGTGCAGACTGATAGCCGGTAGCTTTTGTGATGTTCAACAAGTGCAGCAGGGCGCTGCACCGTGCATATCCTGAAGGTCAAACTACAAAAAAGAACGTAGTCGAGAGAACGTAGTCGAGAGAACGTAGTCGAGAGAACGTAGCCGAGAAAGCGGGATGGATTCTTCCAGTCATTTTTGTTCGAATTCAAATACCCAGCAAGCTGTAACATATTAACCGGATTTATATTGCACTTGCCTTTCACTTCGTCGGGGATTTTCTATTTACGCTGTTACAAGTTCCAAGAATATGACCGTAGAATGGTGTTTTTGAGACGGATAACGCGGTACCAGTATTTTCATTCTGTGAACTTGTTTAGTTTATAGTAATGTGGCCAGAGGCCAAGTACAAATGTAGTTATGTTACAACTTTCCCGATTTGTTGCGGTTGAAACTTGTGCATTTCTTTTCGCTCCTTATTTCAGAAATGCAAAAAGGGCTCTTGCTAGGTAAGCTTGCAGCGTGAAGACCAAGACCATGCTGTATGTTCCTTCATTGCGGCTGAAGTCTACTACATTTCTTTGCATTTTTTCAGTCATTACCCGAGTTCGTGTGTGCTATACATTTCCCTGATGTGTCAAAGTAGGAGCGTGCGTCTGTCTGTCTAAATGTTATTTTGCGTTACGCTGCGTTAATCTGGCTTCTTTTTTGTCCAGGAAAGTCACGTGCAAGTACAGAAAAATGGCGCTGAAAGAAGAATAAAATTTTCACCACGACACAACTCGCACAGCACACATTTAGACGACAAGAGAGCCTCTTCACCTATGCCCCTCCAGTCCCAGCACTGCGTCCTACGCATGTAGCAACGGTGGTCTTGGCTCAACTGACCTGCTGGCGACCAGAGCGATGAGTGGATGCCGGGCCGCTTCATTGCAGCAACGGGGAGGGCAAGGGGAGGGTAAGCCCCCCGACTCCGTTGCTCGGCACGACCTTGCAGCGTTCCACATGGAATCTGGATGTCTAGCGGGCATGAACGCGGCAAATAGCAGAAACTAAATTGCCCCCTCCAGCATTCAAGATCGAGTTTCAAGATAAACGATTCTTTGATTAAGATCAAGATTCGAGATTCTTTGTGTGGCGCACATTGCGAAAATGCAACGTTCAAAGTTGTGATGCTTAGAAGGACGATGATATTATCAAGTTATGTTTGGCGTCTGATTACGGGATATCATACCCTAGTGATGAGGACCGATACCGTATGATAATCAAAAGAGGGTAAAGTACACTGGTTTTACGTACGTCATCGCGAGTCTTCCGCTCGTTCGCATTGCCGGTGGCGCGATGCCAGCATCAGTAATACACGAAGCTCTTCCCATGTCAGCAGGAGCTGCACAGCCGACAAAATCTGGCTGCTGGCGGCTGCTCACCATACCGTTAAGTGGGGGATCTAGCCAGTTGGGACATGGACTGTGTCTGCCGGCGCATCAGCCGAACCACGCCCCTCCCCACCAGTCGTCGCACCAGCGCCTTCCGCCTCGCTGCGTGCCAGCCCCGGAGCGGGCGGAGCGCTAGTGACCTGAGGCCAAGCCCAGGCCGGCGCCCCCGGATCGTGACGCCACCACGCAGCGCCGGCCCGCCGCCGCCTCATCCGCAACCGGTCAGCCGAGCCTGCGAGTACCGCGCCCAGCGCCGGGATTAGCGCGGATACGATAATCGGTGGCACGCCGTCCGGTCTGGACCGGCTGTGGAGAGTGGTCAGGTCGGGGAGCTCCGACAGTGGACGCCGCAGTCGCCGCGACGGCCGCTTCCCACGGCGGCCGGCCGGCTCTGGGTGCCCTCTCGGGCCTCTGCGGCGCGCCACTCGTGTGCTGCTCAAGCCCGGCTCCAGCTCTGCCGCGGCGTCCAGTTTCTCACGGTGGTGGGTCGCGGCAGGTTAGCCCAGCTTACTACGAGGCTTTCATGCACAGGCAAGACCCAGGTCAGGCCGGGGTCCCTGGCCTTTCACGCCGCTCGCGTTTGGGCCTTATGAGAGCGAGGTTACTCAAGGATGGACTAAACCGGATGTCTATTTTTCCGGACATGGGCGCTGATCTTGAATCAGCGCATGCTAATTCATGTCATCTTTTCTGGATCGGAGATACAACAGCAGGCAGCCGATGATGACACACGGAATACGACTTACTATAAAACAGTCGCAAAAGACACCAACGGGTCTGAGACCATGTCAAAAACGGCGGACCACTAAACCTACAACAGTCCGCACCAGCAATGTGGAAATCACAACATATGTGTGATGCATGCTAGCCCAAAGGGTACGTACAACATACATCACACGAGTATTCTTAGGTAGGGTTCAATTTGGCATCAAATATGAAGTGCAGGAAAGCTGAGGCAAGCAGGAGCAAAACACATCGTGGTCGCCACCGTGTGCGCTATGCTGTCTGTACAGTCAGTAGATTTAGATACGGAATCGTTTTTGCTATGTCGCTTTCGTCACTATTCGCTAATTTACGACTGCATGTTCGGTCCCACTAAACCAAATCCGCAAACGTGACATGACGACCGAGCATAGAGACGCCTCTTTTTAATACTCCAGCCCGCCACATCTGATCCGGCAAAAACCCGCCAGCTGTTGGCCAGATTTGGTGGACTTTTGCGGGGTTGAAAACTTGCTAGCAAATGTGTGTTAATTCATTTTTGGTGCATTTTTGCTAGTACTTAAGCTCTAGAACATTCCAGATTGAGGTGTGGTGCCACATACAACTATGAAAAATCCAGATTTTAAGTTCTCTAGCAAGGGCCCCCGCATGACAAACATCCCTAAGGCTTTCATGATAGCAATAAACCAGATGGCACAAACTGAGCAATTTTATCAAGCATCTAAAGAAAAGGCAGGAATAACTACACGTAGTGCCCAAGGTTGGTCTGTTTTCATTGAATATTGGTCTGATGGGTCCTTTCCATAGGTTGCTTTCATTTGAACATTAGTCTGATGGGTCCTTTCCATGGGTTGTTTTCATACTTAATCTATTTTTGCATTTTAGATTTGGTCCCAAATTAGGTCCCTGTCTAGAAAGGCTGGTGTGAAAAGGGCTGTTCCATGATGCTGATTCACAACTTTATCTTTTTAACAGCATTTGAGCTTCAGCAGTGTGCGCTTTTAATGCCTTTATAAGAAAGCACCAGGGCTAGACACAGTTAATGCTGTTTGCTTACGTTTACGTTTTCTTTTCGGGTTTCCGTTTCCGTTTGGGTTGATGGCCTGGGGCGTTGGCTTAGTTCACCGTCCCTTTGCCATATCCAGCCCAGGTTAGCCAGCCTTCTGAGGCGCTGGTGGTGCCAAGCAATTTGTCGTCGTGAACCACGTGTGGCCTCATTTTTGTTTCTTCTTCCCGCTATGCCCAGGTCACCGCACCGGCTCTGAAGGGTGCTCGCCCAGCGCACGCGTGACCACAGCTGGCCGGCCGACAACTGGTCACGTGACCCCGCGTGTGAGTTCAGCGCTGACTGTGAAGCGCGGCGGAGCCCTACTTGGCGGCATTCCACTGCAAGGTGTGGGAGCAGCATGCGCTCGTTACCTGATTCTGATTTGCTGGTCCGTGTTTGTTACGAACTGGTAGCGCTCTCATTCTCGACCATTACAAACAGCTGGCAACGAATGTGCAAAAAACTAGCGCATACCGGCCTGAAGACATGCAGCTCTCGGCCGGCAGTCAGCCCTTGTGCACCTGCCATAGACAGCGGCGGTCAATCGGCTTGTAGGACTGGTGGAATGGCACTTCGCCCTGCCGCCGCGGCATGTACCGACCGGCGCTGGCACCCGCCTGCTCTGGGTAGCTAACGCCGCTAGTCGGCCAGTGGGCATCTCCGGCACGGAGGAGCCATCAGCAGGCCGGTCACGTGCCACGAACGTCCCAGCGGCCACGGACTCGTGCAGCACCGCCGCGTGCTCCCGGCTGGAGGTCACGACCCACGATTCCACAAACCCGGAAGGTCTCACAGAATCGGGGCACTCCAAGTTGCGGGCTCGGTTGGGAGTAAGCGGGTCACTTATGAATGGGCGAATTTTCCAGCTCTCCGATGGCGACCTCGGAGGAGGTTTCAACAGATGGTGTCGGAACAGAGCATTTAACCATGCGAAGCCTGTTACACTGAGAATCATGAGGATGAGCTGACAATAACTTAGTCGCATAACGTCGACCTACCGGGTTGCACTCACAGCAGCACAAAAAGTCAAATGGGGAATATGCATGTGGCAGTGGTAAGATGTCAAAACTAAAGGCCAAGACACAAAAAGGTAAAAGATAAAGTCGTTTCTAAAACCATAGGACAAGAAGTAAAAAGTCGAGTGGGATGCATATAGACCAGAACGATATACTGAAAGTGAGAATTCAACTGGAAAAATGACCAAACTGAAAAACTACAATGGAAAAAGCCTTAAGTGAGTATTTCATACATATATATATATATATATATATATATATATATATATATATATATATATATATATATATATATATATATATATATATATATATATATATATATATACAGAAATAACCACATTGAAGCCATTTTCATACTGTTCACAGTCCTGTCTTTTTAAGAACTCTCTCTTTTAAGAACTAAACCCCTTTAATTTCTGAGCCACACGTCCGCGAAAACGGGGAGAGTATCTCAGGGCCACCTTGGCACTCATGACCTCATAAGAACCTCTCATCAAAATTCTGTCATTGCATACGCCATGCAGTGACCAAGGCCAATACAAATGTAACTGTAGAGGCGTTCATACCTGGCGTTCGTGAGCACGATTTCCAGAAATAACGGTCGTGAGTTGGCTCTCAATCGTGTTGTGTAAGGTACGATCACGTACTCAGACCATGACGCATTGAGGGGCATATTTACTAAGCAGAAAATTGTGCTGTCTAGGGCAATCTGTCCACTTAAAAACGTACCATTAGTGACAAGTGAGTTTTTTCATCATATCTGATGCTTGCTTCGATATATTTAAATGTGAAGCATTCCCAAAGGGAAAGGTAATCCAATGGGAAACAAGGGATAGGGTAAAATGGGTATGCACAGGTATTTCAGTGAGTGTAATTTTTACCACACCAACCGGGAAAGGCCAAACCGAAACGGACGGAGTTCAACAGGACAGAGCAGAATAGGAGTGGTCGTCTATGATCGGAAACAGCAGGACACGACTGAATTGGGCTGAGACTGAGCAGGGAGGAGGCAGGCTGGGGGGGGGGGGCATGGGACGTGTGACCACGTGTTCACTTGGACCACCAAGGAACCACAAAATGCCGAAGCAGAAATTTTCGGAAGCCACGACTTAATCAGATAGTGGGCACTATAAATTGTCAAGAATCTAAGAACATGTTGTATTTGTAGGGGGGGGGGGGAGAGAAAAACAAGATCTTGGTGCATGTTGCTGTTCCACACTCTTGACAAAATCCTGGATCCGCCCCTGAGACTAAATGGCAGTTCTGGACTGGGCCGGGCCAGACCAGAGAAAGACAACGAAGACAGGCCGTACCATGCCAAAGACGGAGACAGGCCGAACAGAACTAGGTCGCCTCGGACTGGCCAGGGCAGGACCGGACGGGACCAAAAAGACAGCCAGGACGAGGTAGGGCATAGTCACCAAGGACGGGACCAGACCAGACCACAACGAACAGGGAAGGGCGAGTCAGAATCAAATCAAAGAAGACCTAAACGGAACAGGACCGGGAATCCATACTTTTATTTTCCAACTGGCACCACTTAACTTATGTGTATGGTTGTAATCACTATTGACTATCGCTTCCCTTACCAAGCGCGCTTTGACTATTACGTTTTGATTCGACCCCTCCTGACTTTTGCCCTATTTCGGGGCCACCTGGAGGAACGGGGTCGCCTCGCCGATGGTTCTCACGAGCGGGCACGGCCGCCCCATCCGCACCGCTCCCTGGGCCCGTACCATTTGGAGACAAATTACGGGCCGGGTGACCGGCGCCGCCCGTGGGCAGGCCGGATGGCGGCGGTTATGGCGGAATGTGGCGCACTTTTTACGTCCCGTCAACCGGCGGGCCCGCTCCCCATGTCACCGCTTCTGATCGGCACCCCGGGTATGTGCTGACAAACAGGGGTGGCAGAGGTCAGTATGCTAATTCGCCTGAGATGGCCGGCGGAGAAAAGGGAGAAAAACTTCCGCTCTCCATGCCTCTCGGGGTATCATCACGAGCGGTGCGGAGAAGCGGCGTGTCCATTACCTTGGCCATCCGATGGTCATGTCCATCGAACAATCGCGCCATAATGCCGCGTGCATCCCGTCAAAATCTCAGTCAAACGAGGGATCCAACGCGTGGGCACTGTTCCGAGCCAAAGTGGTCCACAGCCCAGAGATAAGATCGTTAACGCCGTCGGATTCGAGTATTAGCCGATCATCGCCGGCCGTATCCAACACGTGCACACTTCCTGAATCGATGTGTAAAACAAACAAAACATTTACGCACCCCTCGGCTGTCAAAAGCATGAGCATTCATAGCACTGACCGCAGCCACGCTGTTCCCACCGACAAGTGTGCAATAAATATATGCTAATTCTGGAAGAAAATCCCAAGGTAAAGAAACTGCACATTGTCGCTTTCTCTCTGCATCCGGAGGCATAAGGTTGTGGCGTGCAGAGGCCAGCTAATCATTCCCAGAGACGCTGAGCCAAAGGCGCCGTGAGAACACGACAGGGGCCAGCTAATCAGTCTCAGAGACACTGAGGCATAGGCGCCGTGAGAACACGACGCAATACTCACGGGTCCTCCACTAAGGCGGGTCTTTAAACAGGTGTCGCGACATCAGTGCTACGGCAAAAACTCCTACCTACAGGAGTGCTACATCGGTTATACGCGGCATGACTTCTACTGCAAAAGCTTATACAGCTTTACTTATGTGCGACATTTCGTCAACTACAAAACTCATACGCGACATGAGTGATACACGACAAAACGTATGCTGCAAAAACTGATGCTCGTCAGTACCTATGCAGCGGAGACTTCTACAGTCTCAACTTAAGCGTGACATTACTTGTGCTACAAAAACTCGTGTATATGAGGAGTGCACGGTAAAACTTATATTGTAGGCATATACCAGTTATTTTTACAGCAAACACTTGACCACAAGCCTTTGCTGTGGCACTACTGTCGCGTACAAGTGTTTGTAGTAGAAGTAGTGCCGTGTATGAATATTGCCTGCAAAGTGTTTGCACCAGAGGTCATGACTGGTATGCGTTTTTGAAGTATAAGTTTTATATTGTAGCACTAACGTCATGCCTAAGTCTGCAGTAAAAGTACTGGATAGGTAATGACTGTATATGTTTTTTTTGCAGCAGACGTATGACGTACATGCATTTTGAAGCATAAGTTTTGTCACGTAGCACTAATGCAGCATACGAGTCTTTGCGGTAGAAGAAATGTCGTATAAACAATGACTTTGTAAGTGTTTGTAGTAGAAGCAATGACGAGTACAAGTTTTTGCAGTATAACATTTGTTGTTTAGCACGTCACTGTACGCTGTTTAGTATTAACAGTAGCAGAAGGTCTTAGTGTTCCTGTAGGTAGGTTTTTGTTGTTGCACTAATGCCATGACCTTGAGGGGCCCCTTGACACGCGTGGCCGGCGGCAGCCGTCCCGTCCGGTGGGGCACCGGAGGCCCCCTCTGGAGGCCGGGCGTCCCCAGCATACGCAGCCGGCAACATATGGTAGCACCATCCGTGTGAGAGATCCATCAGCAGCGGCGCCATTAGCGGCCTGACGACGAATCATTAGCGCTACCAAAATACAGCCAACATCTTGATGGCTTACTGCTGGCCCGTACGACGATGGTATTGTGCCTTGAAAGCTACAGCTGGTGTGGAATGGATGTCAACGGTATTGAGTGGCGATAATGCTGCTGAACCATCGATATCAGGTGAAAAATAGACAGGGATAGATCCTATGAGAAACA
>NW_023596921.1:23700805-23939672 GCF_011947565.3 Pollicipes pollicipes
AGAACGGGTCAGACATTGCAGACGAGTGGCCACACACCATGCGCACGGCGATGTGGACTTGGGATGTCCGACGAGTGGACCAAGGAACTCGGAGCTCTTCAGTAATCAGAAACGCTTCCAGACCTCAATGCTGAAAGTTCGAAGCCTAAAACTGTCATATTAGAAGTAGGGCCTCCGCACGACAGAGCTTTCTGTGTTGCAAAATAAGTCATGTAATGCGTCAATGTAAAGCATGGCTTGAAATGAATGTACAAGACGCCCAGACCTGTCCGCACGGAGTGGCGTGATCCACGGTAACATGACACCGAGCAGCATCGCCATTCCAACGCCTGTTGATGTCAAACAGGCCAATAAGTGTAAACATTTGCGATGTCTTCACATTCAGTGGGGAAATCAGCCAGATAAACGTCGGTGCGAACATGACCCGCATCGTCGAGGCGCAGTTGGGTTTTGTATTTGCTTTGGCCAGTTGGGTGGATTTGTTTTGGTCAGTTGGGTTTTGGATTTTGGTTGTTGACGGAATGACGGAAAGCGAGATGGCGCCGCAGCACCGTGCTACCGTCGTCGTGCCACATCAGTTGGGATCATCCAGCCTCGAGGACAAGGTGGTCAGTTGGGTTTTGGATTTGTTTTGGTCAGTTGGGTTTTGAATTTGGTTGTTGACAGAATGACGGAAAGCGAGATGACGCCGCAGCACTGTGCTACCGTCGTCGTGGCACATCAGTTGGGATCATCCAGCCTCGAGGACAAGGAACATCTCATGGATTTCAACCATGAGTTTGATTTCCTACCCACTTAAGCTGGGGGAGAGGCTGAAGCCCTCTCCTTCCAGTTTGAGCTCTACCCCATGCAGAACTTCAAGGTGAAAGTGCGGGCAATGTGGTCAAAAACCTGCTTTTGGGATATTTTGGGCGTAAGTGGATTCATTTCTTACTGTTTCGGCCGGGACCAGCCCGGTTGCACACATATAGCTTGATGAATGGAACTGTAATGTTAATACCGCCACCGGAACTGGTGTCCGAAGTTTTCTGATTAAGATCTGTCACTGCACTGGTACCGGCACTGTCGGTTCAGGCACTGGCCCAATGCTGGCTTGTTGAATGCTGTGGTGCGACTTCTATCCTCTTGCTCACGTTAATGTTGGCTTCTATAAATCATCACAGACTCAAAACAAGGTTCGATAATCGCAATATTTCTCGCCAGTCGCGTCCACGATAATACAGGGAAGAGTTTACTGAGTCCAATGGAACTTGATGAGCATCTAGCCTTGACTCGAAGTTTCTGTGCTGACAAGCGCTGGTGGGCGGGGGGGGCGCAATAGAACGGTGATAGATTCAAAACTCCCTTCAGGCCATGCTTCACTTTATCCACGCGCAAGACCACGAAGGTTCGGAAAATATAAGGCAAGAAATCGCGCGACCCCATACAATATGGATGAGAGATTAAAACAATCTACCTCCACAAATGTTCCATGCGTTCCAGATCTGCGCACCAGGGAAGCTCTTGGTATCCTGTCTAGATCGGAGGGATATCCCCTGGTAGGTAAAAGACAGCAGATAACAAACATAACAATGTGAGGAAGTTGCGATAGGGTGCGTGTGGAACCACGGCCCGGGGGTCATCTGCTAGCACCGTAAAATGGACGCTCGTCCGACGACAACCTTTTTTATAGCCCTCCGTGACCTTCAACAGCGTATCGCCGAGTGTGGGGGCGACCTCTATTGATTTATTGAGACGCAGATATAGTGGTGTTGGAATAATAACACAAGACCACAACAGTGTTTTGAAACGTAATTATTTTGGCGTGCAGAGACTGTAACAATGCATGTTGATAGCACTGGCCGGAGGTCACAGGCTGGCACCATAATGTTCGGCCGTGGAATTTAGTTTTGCATGCTATGATCCGAAGGCAGTGTATTACCATATACTAGCCGCCAACTTTAGCGAACAAACTTAATCATGCCAGCGTTTCAGAAATATTTACAATCACGCACGGAGGCTTCCATCATGTACGCCTGATAGCGCTGTCTGAGGGCTATCGACCGAGGGAGCCACCAAACGCCCGAGATAGTGGTGTCTTGTGCTCGTATTATCAAAAATCGCATATCCAGCGGTCATAACATCAAACCGTGGTCATTGGCAGAACTCACAGCATCCAAGCTTGCTACATCCGAAGTCGTAAGATCTTATGTTCAAATATCCAGCAATCGTGACATCCAATTAATTAGCTTTTCACTCCTGCCGCTAGACGTTAGTATGGCGTCATATTCTTTCCATTCTTACTGCTCGGTGACAGAATGGTGGGCATAAAAGATAACTTGCTTGGGTTGTGTATTTCCACCCCAAAGTTTCGGATTTCTGGTGGGGGGGTCAATTTGACCCCTTGAGGTATAGAAAAGGAAAACTAAGAGCTAGGGAAACCAAGGTCACAGGGTGGGTTGGTATGGCATGTAAACTGGCTTCTGTCAAAATTCGAGATCCATGCATTATGACCTTTGGGTAAATAAGATCAGAGTCAAACTCAATTTTGGTGCCAAAAGTGCCCTCATATCTCTGCAATAGCCTGAACCTAGGTGCCGTTCTAAGCAAAATGTAACTATGTTCATGTTATACTAGTGGTCTTGCCTTACCTTTAGAAGGTCATGGGGACCAAAGGCCTGCCAGATTGTTTAGATTATCAAATTTCAAAGCATTAATGATAATGATACGCGGTAAGTTCCCAGACACAAAATGTTCATTGAGGTCATTTAGGTAATGAACTACTCTGATCATTAAAAGGTCGATGAGAGATGTCTCTTGTTATCGCTGTTATCAAAAATTCGAAAAGAGCATCAGAAGCTACTCCATGAAGCAAACCCAGTAAAAAAGGTTTAATTTTGACCTAGGTCTGGCACCATACCTCACCTGTTTCCTATGGATCTAACCTATGGATCCCGAACAGCCCCTCAGCTCGTGCCCTACACCGCAAGCTGGCCCACTCCTCGCTGCCGACCTTAGCCGGTGGCAGGGTTAATTGTCGCCGATACGCCGCCCAGCCGGTTCGCTTTGATTGATTTATGGCCAGCGGTACGCCGCCTTGCGTCCGTCCACAGTCGGTCCGATAGCTGCCCCACAGACGACGGCATTAGCGTCAAGCACCACACTCTTGCTCATTTATCCAGGCCGGGCCACGGTGTGTTTTCGGGGTCTGGTGGTTTTTAGGTGTTTCCGGTGTAACATAAGGCCGTTTTCAGCCATCCCTCCCCACTGTCATGCACTGCCATCCTTGGCAACCTCCTCCCTTCTCCGCAGGTAACTCTGTCTTAAACGTAACGTCTCAAAGTGATAACGTCTGCCTGACCCCTACCTGAGCTGGAGGTGCGAAACAAAGACGGATGTATTGCTTGCCATGAAAGCACGCTAACAGCATACAACTTTTTGGCTTTGAAACAACCTCGTTTCTGTCACTCACTCTGCCGATCTAACAAACACCTCCCTTTATTTAAGTGGCTTGTCTGAGGCGTTCGTGCCAAGCGCACCTGATCAAACCGCGTCTCTCGACGGACCCCATTGCCTCTCAATGCGAAAGAAGCCTCATTTCTGGTGTACATAGCTCTCACTCTGCTGCCATGCAGCGCGGTCATCATCAAGGTTTTACCTGATCCGCAAAACAGACCCACAGTTTAACATTCAGCATTCGTGTACCGGGCGACGAGGGCTATTTGGTCTTTCAACGCACGTTCTCCTCCATTTCAGTTCCCTTCACATCCACTTACGACACACGCATCGGTCGGGTGATTCTGTATTTCAAATCATCATCTGACAGAGTAAGTAGGCTCGCACGACCTCCCCGCTGTAGTACTCAGCGGCAAGTGCCCGTCTCGCGGGCCACGATGCCCCGGCCGGCTACGAAACATACGACTGGCTGCGTGACTAAGAAGTGCGGGCCGAGGGGTGACTGCCAGCAAACGCAGATTTCAAGCGTCGTGCAGTACGCAACAGACAGATAGCCGAAGTGAATTCCCTTCGTTGTTCGTTTTAATACAGGGACGTTGCCGAAATCTCAATGCATCTATATCTCTATTCTCGTTTTTCTCCAAGGAATAAGCCTATTACCACTTCCTTTTCTATGTGAACGATATTCATCACAACTACACTTGACAACTTAAATACACTCTTCGATGAGGCATTGTTGGTACATTATGATATATCATTGCACCTTGCACAACATTGAGAGCCAATCGACGGCCGTTATATCTGAAAATCGCGATCACGAACGCCTGATATAAACGACTTTACAACTACATCTTTACTGGCCTGAATCAGTGCACGGCTTATGGAGTGGCAGGGTTTGAAGGACTTTATTGCGACGTCATGAATGCCAAGGTGATCTAGAAATACGCTCCTCGAAAAAGACTCCTTATATTTGCGGGCATGCAGTTCAGAAACTAGAGGGGTTTGTGGCCTTAATATGGGCGGGGCTGTTAACTACACAGACTGGTCTTTAAGATGACTTTTCTGTTCAAACCCTAAACGAATGTGGAGCACCGTCTAACATATGTTTCACAGAGTAAACATGAACGCGTTTCGCGGTCAGCCATGATATCGCGCTGAGGATGCGGGTCGTCGAATCACGTCGGGCACTGCACATCAATGCCGATATTCACCCAAGCCACAAAGGACCCCTCATGTAGTTTTGAGCGAACTGGGTTTGTGGAATGTGCCTCATTGTACGGTGACTTAGGTCACCGAACGCAAAAAAAGAGGAAGAAAAAACTGCAACAATCATCGCTGAAGCAAAAATCACATCTACACTTCCAGTTTCAAACTATTTTTTTTCAGACAAATAGGGCCATATGGGTAGCGATTTGGAAGGGCCAGGTCTCCATCTAAAACTGAGGGTACGAAAAGCCTCTACAAGTGGCCAGACAACTTCGGTGGCGTCCTAGCGAAGGCCCAAGAGTGGGACAAACTTTCCCTATTTCTTTCTCAAACTTCATGGACTATTTAAGCCGCCGTCATTGTTGGCATCTCCATATTACATATCTGACGACCCGAAAAGCAACGCTGTAAGGCACCTCAAATTCGTGGCGAAGCAGGATCTTGAGGATACACGATGCACTCAATTTTCATACCACGCAGAGTTGCGACGTAAATTGCAGCTTTCCCACTCAGCCCCACGTTGTAATACTTGTTTCCGCCTCTGGGTATAACCCGGATGAGCGGCAAATGTATGATACACGAAGTGTGTGAAGTGTGTTGATATATATATATATATATATATATAGATATATATATATATCTATATCTCTCTCTCTCTCCTCTCTCTCTCTCTCTCTCTCTCGTCTCTCTCTCTCCCCCCACCGCTCTCTCTCATCTCCTCTCTCATCTCTCTCTCTCTCATCTCTCTCTCTTCTCCTCTCTCTCTCTCTAGTTCTCTCTCTCTCATCTCCTCTCTCTTACTCTCTCGCTCACTCTCTCTCTCTCCTCCTCTCTCTCTTCTCTCTCTCTCTCTCTCTCTCTCTCTTCTCTCTCTCTCTCTCTCTCTCTCTCTCTCTATCTTCTCTCCCTCTCCTTCTGTTTTCCTCCTCTATCATCTCTCTCTCTCTCTTCTCTCTCTATCTCTCTCTATCTCATCTCCTCTCTCTCCCTCTCTCTCTCTCTCTCTCTCTCTCCTCTCTCTCTTATCTCTCTGTCTCTCTCTCGCCCTCTCTCTCTAACTCTCTCTCTCTCTCTATCTCTCTCTCTCTATCTATCTCTTCTCTCTCTCTCTCTATCTCTCTCTCTCTCTCTCTCTCTCTCTCTCTCTCTCTATCTCATTTTATCTCTCTCTCTCTATCTCTCTCTTCTCTCTCTTCTCTCTCTCTCTCACTCTCTCTCTCTCTTCTCTTCTCTCTCTCATGCAAATGAATATATATATATATATTATATATATATATATATATATATTATATATATATATCGCATGCAAGTGTTCTCTAAGACCATGGCGTAGGTGCGTTTAATAAGCTTTTTCTGCGCTTGCTCTAGTTTTCTGGAGGGAAGCTCATTCTTGAGGCTGGCGCAATGAAACACTCACCGGAACTGAACAAGCAAACCAACCCCTCAGCCACCCCTTCACCTTATTTAGAGACAAGCGATACCATCAGTGGACTGTATATCTTTACAATTCAGCATTGTTTGCCGCCTCAATCCCTATGCTCCTAAAAATGCCGACTACCTTATTTAGACACTGGGCTATTTGACGATTTAAACTGATCTTGGTTATGCCTAATCACTATGCCTTACTGGTTATACCTTACTGTAACATGTAATCACATATTCGTCGCTTGTATGCCGTATGTGTGTACCCTTTGTAAATGGAATATGTAACTCCGAAACATCAACCCAACCAATAAATGCCCAAAAATCGGTGAATTACTTTTAGTCTCAATAATGGACAGACAACCCGTAATCAGAAAACTAGAGCAAGCGCCAGAAAAAGCTTATTAAATGCACCTACGCCAAGGTTTTTACCAACGCGTTTATAGAACACTACTTGATGCCTACATATACCAATATATATATATATATATATATATATATATATATATATATATATATATATATATATATATATATATATATATATATATATATATATACACGTAACGGAGGATTTAGGAAGCAGGTTTTCTTTTGAACCTTGCTGGCTGTCCATCGCAACACAGTCAGCGTTGATGTCCTTGGTAGTTTGTTCAAGGCTTCATACTATGCACTCATCGTTTTTGGAGTGCCGATGGAGAATGTTGCCAAAGTTATTTATTCAACGTTTCGATCAGTTCCATAATCATTTTCCAGCAAGAACAGTACATTTCAAACATATAGCTGCAATCACAGTACAAATACTAAAGTTTTTATCGTATTGCCATGAAACGCGCCGTCGAGACCTTTGCAAAATAATGTTTACATGCTGGATGCTCTAATTCCAAACACACTTGCATCAACCACATTCAAATGTCACTTGTCCGGTAGGGTTGCATTAGGGAAGGGGGGGGGGGGAGAAGTCGCATCAGTTGCATGTCGTTAGGTGGTTAGCTGTGTGAGTGGTTTGTTTTCTATGTTGATAGACACCATGTCTCTGATGCATGATGTTTCAAATGTCACGAGGCCCATATGGTCTATGGTCTGCGCAGCATGGTAGTGCTCATGAATGACCATACTTCAGGTGAGTGGGATGTTGCAGTGTGTCCGCGCACGTGTTTTCGCTGACCCCTCTGTTTATGTTATTTGTTTCCACCTCTTTCAATTCCTCTCCTTTTTGTTTTCGGTTGGGGCACATGTCACAGTGAAGTATGTCAATCGAGCAGGAGGTTAACGACTAGCATTATATCGCTTCCTAGCCTCAGCATAGGGGATTTCATGCTCGACTTTTAGGGTACATAAGTCTTTTTCTTGGTCAACACAGGACACTCATGTGACAGACAAGTGTGTCCTGCCACGCCACAACTCATGCACTTCGCCTCATATTACCCTCATGCACATGCTCACCACACTTCAGACATGTTCGGTCGTTTGTGCATCTTCCCTCAGGGTGCCCATATTTACCACATCTGTAGCAAGTTAATGGGTTGGGCACATGCTTTTTGACATGGTAGGTTATGTAGTCCAGTTCAAGTTTGGGGGGGGGGGCAAGTTGGCACACCAAGGGTGAGAAGTATGGTAGGGGTATTCTCGACCCTTCCTCCCATCTTCTTTGTAAACCTCTGCTCCCACCACACCAATTTTCTTAAACCAGTGAACGATCTCATCCTCAGGAAGGTCCATTAGGTCATAGCCATGTATAGTGCCTTTGCTAATGTTAAGTTTGGGGTCACGGTAGACCTCACACTCCTCTCCCACCAGTGATGATGCCTTCAGAAGCTTTTCAGTTTGGTTCTGTTCTTTTGTTTTTGTTGTTCTTATCAGGAGGCTTCCATCCCGGAGGAGGCTAGCCTTCTCTACCTTGGTCTGTGTACCAATAATATTCCGAAGTCCTGCCTGAATCCATGGCCATCCCTTGGATCTCATAGGCTTTCCACATTCCAAGGTCACTCTCAGGTATGAACCGGCATTGCGGTCCACAACGTCATTCCAGAAGTTCTCCACCACATCTTCGGCTTGGGATCGCTTCCCAGGTCGACTATGCACTACCACATCTCCATTAAGTCGGTCAGCGTCAATTCCCACCTCTAACCCAGATCTAGATTTGGAAAATTTTATTAGTCTGTCATTGGGCAGTAGACACTTGAAAAACACAATCACAAACACAATCGAAAGAATCCGCTGACTGATGATCTCGCCGACAGCCTCCAGGGCACGTCCCCCCTGAATCGCTGCAGATCCCACAATGACGTTTCCTAACCACCTCCACCATGCTCCCCGCTGACCACCAACCGACCGACCTTGCCCCGGCCTAGGAGCAACTCGTACTCAAATGGGAATTGGTATCCCAAAATGGTGAAGGTTTTCTACTCCCATCGAATGAGAAGAAATTCACGACATTCACCTCTAAACAGCCTTATTTCCTCTTTCAGCACTGGGCCACCGGGCTGCTTTGTTTAGCAGCTATAAGTACTAAACATCACCACTTTTGGTGCGAATCGGTACTAAACCCCTCAGGCCCTAGCTAAAATCCGTTCCCCTCTTAACGAAGATCTGTACTAACTAGGCCCGAGGACGTGTTGACCGGCCGGATAGAGACTGCCCGCCACCTGGTGGTAGCCAAGGCAAAAGCAGCACCTCATCAAGAACTTCGCTCATATTTGTAAATGTAGCAGCTTTAAATACTTTTTTATATAGGTTCTGAAACATGTGAAGTCCAAAGTTTAATCCACAGCTTGATTTGACAAAATACAAACGATCAAAATATGGTCACTAGGTTCGCAAAGCAATCTTTAGATATCGCTGCGTGATGTGCCAGAAATAGCGTGAACCGTTTCTGCCCAACATCAACAGAATTGGTAGGAATATAGTGCTACTATTAGTAGGTAAG
Source organism: Pollicipes pollicipes (assembly GCF_011947565.3). Taxonomy (NCBI): domain Eukaryota; kingdom Metazoa; phylum Arthropoda; class Thecostraca; order Pollicipedomorpha; family Pollicipedidae; genus Pollicipes; species Pollicipes pollicipes. The sequence goes on from NW_023596921.1 coordinate 23,709,798, forward strand.
AATTATACGGGTTGACTTTCTTTTGCAAAAAATCACATCTGGGCATGATGTATCGTGTAATCGTTATAGAAAACCTTGTCGGGACTAGATCAGCGAGAGTAACGACTTTGTTCGCTCTTGTGAAGGCTTTAGCGAAATGGCGGCCAAGATGGCTGCGACCAAAACTTGGACAATAGCTGGTAGATTTTTAGTAATTCCGGAGTAAATTTGAATCGCATGTAGGAGTCAAGATTGGGGTGCACGATTGGTGCATGCCGCATGAATGCGGATGTTGATTGGGGTCGGGTCCTTTTCCATATCTCATTGAATGATAACTTTCCAAGCAGACATTTAACATTCAGTGTCCAAAGTTGATGACACCATGAGAAACAGAGCGTTGTAACACACATGGTGGCTTAATGTTTGAGAGGCAGATCAACTTAACATTTTAGGTACGTGCATACCTACCTAGGTGGCATGCTTTTTAAGATGGGTCCAATTAGGGAAGCAAAACCAACAGCTACCAGCATGTGTTGTCCGATGGGTCAAGAAGTGCATGTACCAATGGTGAACTGTCCCTCTCTATGTACATGGTGATTGGTGGGAAACACAACTTGGTTTTTATGTGATGGTCAGGTGCATCTGCAGTATGTTGGGGTAGTAATGACATCAGCTTTGTGCTCAAATTCATATCATTTTTTTTGCAAGAGTGTTGCATTGCTTAGACTGGTGAGAAGGTTTTAAAGATGGTAGGAAAATTCCCACTTTTGATTTTACATGTCATTTAACTGTTTGGCTTCAACTAAGAATTTGAACACAAGAGAGAAAGGTCTAGACAATAGGGACTATGAGCACTGTGAAATTGTGTTGGATTTTAATTATTCAAGATCATTTTATGAGAATGTAATGGTAAGGTAGTGAGTGCTTATGTGTCATAGCCAGGAGGACCTGGCCTCATTCCTGGTTGAGCCATGGTCCCTAAACATTAAGATTGCTATTGCAGGTAGTAGTTAGTAGCAGTCTAAAGGGGTGTGCAGTAGTGTGCATCACAGTTTGTTTTTAAGACAAAATGTTTTATTATGCTCATCACTAGGCCAAGTGACTGAAAGGTTATATGAATTCCCTTACTAAAACAAAATGCAGTCTTCAACTTTTATTTCAGCTGCAAATAGGTTTGAACCTTTCTAGCTACCCACACCAATGCCTCTAGTCAGTAATCTTGTAATAAGTAGTGTCAGAATGCATGCAGATTAAGAACTTTGAGATTGTTGTCAATTCTGTAGTGCAAAGCACATAGGTTCATCATAAATGAAGCAAATTATCCACTATGTATCCAGTTCTTTGATGTCAATAGGATAATGGATATCTTAGGGATGTGATAGCCAATATATTTTTGCATGTTGGATGCTCCAAATCAGCTAGCTGTGTTTGCATCTTACAGATGGACAGCATTATATTGGCTGAATCTGTGGAAGGTACGCAGTAATGCCACTGAACATTTCAGCCCCCGCCCCCCCTGAAGAAGGTCAACCATTAAACCTCTACCACCTCCATCTCTCTCTTTGGGGAGTGAACTGAGTTTGTGTACAAAATTGTGCATTGCCTTTGTAATATGGGTTGCATCAAAGCTGAGATAAAAGTTTTCCTTTGACAGTATGTTCTTTGTTTAGAAATTGCTTGATTTTGAAAGAGCTTTTGCCTCTTCACAATGCTGTAACATTTATGCTGCCTGATAGCAATCCCTTTTGACATGTTTGGTTCATAGCTCTTGGCTCTCTTCATCCTTGCATTATGTTTAATATTTGATAATATCCAAGTCCTTGGGCTGTGGTTTTGTGACTCTAGTTTTTAAATTTCTTGCAATTGACCAGCCCAACAGGCCATGTAAATGTTTGTTTATAAAACTGTATTTTTTGTGTTGCCATCACTGGGATTGGTCTGCAAAGGTATGACATTATGAAATACAATGTCCACATTCACTCCACTTGTATTCCATCCACTTACAGATTCTCAAGTAACTAGACTATGGCAGAACTACCTGCACCGACGGAGCTGCTGGTGCAGGTGCAGAAGGATCCCAACCGGGAGGGTGAGACAGTGATCCAGGTGGTACGGCATGCAGAGGGACCACGGCCCACTGACGACGAGGACGACACGGGCGGGGAGGAGCCCGTTGCCCGCGAGCCGACTGAGAGCTCCAAGAAGATCTACCTGCAGCGCTACCGCTCTGCCTGGGAGGAGGTGCCCGCATTCCGCGACTGGCTGATGCCTGTACCCGACGACCCGTTCTCCGCGGCCTGCGCCTCCTGCGAGTGCTCGATGAAGGCCCACCGCCAGCTGCTGATCGAGCACTGCAAGAGCAAAAAGCACCAGCGCCAACTGGGCCACCGCAATCCGCTGTACACACCCGGGCCGGCGGCACGGCGCGGCAAGAAGCGCGCGCCCGCCTCGTCGCCCACGCCCTACCGGCGGATTATGAAGCAGCTGAAGCCGGAGCGCGATGAGCTCGAGGTATCCTACAACGACTCAAGCCGCGTCACGTACGCCATCGGACTGGGCGCACAGCGCGTCGGCTTCATCGGCTCGGGGAGCGTGGCGCGCGCTATCGCCAAGGGCATGCTGGACAAGGGCCTGGTCGTACCAGCCAAGGTGATGGTGAGTGCGCCCAGCGACCGCAACTTCGAGACCTGGAAGAAATGGGGCTGCCGCACCACGATCAGCAACGACAGCGTGATCCGCACGTGCGAGATTGTGTTCCTGGCAGTGAAGGCGTCGGTGCTGGAGCCGCTGGTGGCGGAGCTGGGTGTGATTGGTGAGGACAAGTCGCGCTGCTTCATCTCGCTGGTGTCGGGCGTGAGCCGCGAGCGCGTGGCCGCGCTGCTGGCCGGCCGGCGTGAGCTGCAGACCGAGATGGCAGAGCTACACGTGGTGCGTTGCCAGCCGAGCACGCCGCTCATGATCGGCGAGGGCTGCTGCTCGTACTCGGCCGCCGCCGACCTGCCGCACCACTGGCTGCTCGCCGTCGAGACCATCTTCTCGGCGCTCGGCATGTGCTATAAGGTGGAGGAGGGCCTGATGGACGCGCTCGCCGGCGCCTTTAGCAGCGGGCCCGCCTTCGCATACTCGTTCGTCGAGGCGCTGGCGGCCGGCGCCGTCAATATGGGCGTACCGTGGCACCTAGCGCGCCCCATGGCCGCGCAGACGGTACTGGGTGCGGCACGCATGCTCATGGAGACCGGCTGTACGGCGTCCGAGCTGCGCGACGAGGCCTCGCCGCCCGGCGGCACCACCTCGGCCGGCCTCATGACGCTGGAGAAGGAGGGGCTCAAGTACGCCGTGATGGCGGCCGTGCGCGCCGCCACCGAGCGCTCCCGCCAACTCGGCCGCGACGAGGGCCTTGCCGGCGACCCGCTGCAGTGAGCCGGTCGCGCGCGCCGCCCGGTCCGCCCCCACGGGCAGCGGTGTCATGGACGATGTACGCACCGGATGCCGAGGGCTGTAACTCACAGCAAGGCGTGATACATTAAGGGCGGTGCACCGGCGGAAAAGTGGGGTCCCGAGAGTGTGTTCGTTTGCGTAGCGTGTTGTGTGCGGGATAAGCATTCAAGGTCAGTCGTGCTGCCATTGTTGTTTCGTGTTGCTGTCTTCGCTCAGCTTCATGGCAGAAATCCGCGGGTGTCCTATGCGTTTGGTACGCGTTTGGATGTCGGTCGTGTGTGGTGCTGTCGTTTCTTCACCCATTTTGTCGATGTAAGGGCTGGGATGCTGCCCGTGTCTGCAATGCAATAGGATCGCATCGACCCATCCCGTTCTGAACGGACCTGCGCTTATGAACACCACCACCATCGTACTAGAGCTCCTATACATATTGCACATATTCGTTAATGTGGTACTGCCGACTTAAAGCCGTGCAAGCACGCCTGCATTTTGAAACTACGCTTCTGTAACCATAATGGAACCTTGACAGCGATAGAGGTGAAACCCCCGATTTTTGTTCGGATTATCCAACCCGTTAATTGATTTCATTCCGCCCTCGAATGGCTCGCCAATAAAAACCACCCGAGCATTTCGGTACCATGACACCGCGGATGTAGGTGAATATGCTACTCATGACGAGATCGCGCGCCTCACGCTCCATACGTCACCTAACCAAAGTTATCGATTTAAGACGGCCCGAACCCTAACGCTTAACAGCTGTCTTTTTGTAACCAGTGATTGTACTGCCACGAAATTTCCCGCGACAGTTCTTACAAATTGTACCCATAACCTACTTGACTGCATCCAATGTCTTCTCAAAATAGTTATCCCGGTATCTGCAGGCAATGTCAATGGCACGCATGACCAATATTCCAGCACTTATGTGGTAAATTGATGTACCGACTCCCAACATAAGCGGACTCCCGTCTGCCATGTTCATGAAGTGAACCGACTATTATCACTGACGTCATACCCACATGGGCTCGACCTCAACGGGGGGATGGGCTCTTCTCGCCACGTTATCATCTGCATTGTGCCTCCCATGACATCGGTCGGCGCCTTGGTCGTCACACGACGTGCAAGGTGCCTTACCGATGCGCTAAGCTTCCTTCGTTTGACTAGCTGTAACATGTGGATGGCTGAAAAAGGGCGACTGACGAGATCATGCCGGTGTATCGGAGCCGCATGTTGTCGCCGCGATTCAAAACTTGTTCGTTATCAGGTATCTCGCAGAAGCACACGAGGAACCAATACTTCTTCGGCTGCTAGCGATTGGCAGGTAGTTGCGTCTATTAGTTTATTTTACTGCGTCGCACGTGTTCACACTATTCACAACTGCTCCACCCACACTCGGGGACCAGTACTGTCCAACCATTAGCGATACGTCTTCCATAGCCGGTCCTTGTAGGCCACCTGCCCCGTGCTGTATTTCTTCTCTAACCGCTCCTGAAAAAAAAATGAGGCTTATGAGAACATCGCAAGTTTCATTTCGTCACAGGTTTTAAAATGTCCCAAATGAGAAGTTTACTTCTTTAGAAGACGAGCTTAGAGCGCAGCCAGCAGTGTATAAACAGGCCTTTAGTCCTGAGTAAACTCAAATGCAATACGCCCCCCGCTCAGGAGAGTGGAAGTCATAAGCGAGGGAGTGCAACGGCTCAGACAGGGCATCAGACAAATATTCTGCTCTCGGCATCCAAAATTAATCCATTATGCATAAAGCACCACCATTATGCATAAAGGTATGATGAATGACGTCATACACCAAGGCAATGGTCTGGCAATGTAACTGTTCACTTGGTAATGGTACCACAAGCAAATGATCACCTGCTCTCAGATATAGCTTAAAAGGACTGCTCCACATATGAAGATACTGAGGCAACGATCAGACATGGCGGGAAAAGCTCATGTAACTTAAGGTATACTTGTAAGTGGAAAAGTGTAAGTAACTCAAGCGGCATTCTTGCATACGTTTCATGATAACAGGGTTTTTTTTACTTCAGTTCACATTTTTTGTCACACGCCATTCTTAAGTCATTCGATCACCAGTCTCACATCTGTCATGATAGGTAGTTGCCAAAATGCCTGTTATTCATTACGAAACGCGGTTCGTGACCGGGACATGCAATGGGCAGCTCAGTCTGTCCGTCTTCTGCCATTGGAGGGACATTGTTGCTGAATCATTGCAAATATGAATGTCTCAGTGGCCATATCTAAGTGACCATGTACATAAAGCAAACAATGAGGTGGCGATACTCGCGTCACGTTTCCATGACACACAGGTCTGAGCAATATTTAAATAGGCAGCATGAAAAGGCTACACACATTTGCCTGTGTCAAGCTAAGGAACGCGAAGGACTAAAGTCTTAAAAAAGCATGGCTGTAAACTGCACTCAGCAGGCAGTGCTCTTGCAAATGACTATCTCAGTTCAAAACAGCGCGGAAGCAGCATACTTTCTTTCACGCCAGCAAACCATCTTCACGTCACAACTTTCACGCCAGCAAACCATCTTCACGTCACAACTTTCACGTCAGCAAACCATCTTCGCGTCACAACTTCCAAAGTTTCATAACCCTATGACATGCTTGCTCCTTTGCCTCAACAAGCCAGGACCAAGCATAACATGGGCATGAAGCTCTATGTCAACGTGACTGAGCCTGGTGCCAGCCTGCCGGACTCACCCGATCCCACCACATCAGATGGCAGAACAGCAGGATGGGGATGGCGGTGATACCGACGCCGCGGAAGAAGTTGCCCAGCGTCGGCCGGAACGTATCATACTGCGTCACGCGCATCGACATGAACCGCTGAATGGCCGGGTCAAACTGGAACACAAAAGGCCACCTGGTGGATGCAGCACACTCCAGACAGCATGGCCCGCTCTTCTTAGTGTAGGCTGCAGTCCAGCAGTCCACTCCAAAGATAGCACCTCACTATATGGGTGAAGCTCCTGCTTCTCAAGGTTTAACAACAAAGTTAACACCTTTGTGCTCAAATGGAAGCAAAAGTATCAGCACACTTTTGTTTTACTGGCTAGTCTATCTAATCTTTCCTATCCTATCCCCATCAGCTCAAACAGTAAGTATGAGTTACATATGTGTCACAGTGCTGTTACAAGGCACATTACTTCAAATTGGTTTTCCACAAACCCTTAATTTTCTATGAAGAGAGTGTAAAGACAGTTTCAAAGGGCTACACATCAGGTTAGAATTTGTGGACAGCACTTTGTAAACATTAACCCAATGGTCAATCGCTCTGATTATGTGCCTTCAAATGCATATGATGTACCACACCAACACCTCACCCATAAACAATCAGTCCGGGGACAGAACGGAAATAATTAGCTACTCCTCTAAAACACACACCCATGTCATGTATACAAGCATGGATATATACCTGCCAAGAGACTAGACCTGATGTAAATTGTTACATCTTACAGTTCTCGTTCCATTGCAATTCATTCAAATGCATCTATGCTGTTCATTGAACAATATGCGAAGCTTTCCAATGCAACTATGGGTCTACTATCTAATACACGCTACTTTTAAAATTCACCTGCCTAATACATACTACACTCACCCCATGGATTTGCTGAAACTCAATAAAATATTTGTGGTTTAACACATTCCTATACCCATCTCCAATATTCCTTTCACAGGTAGTTTTGTGGTCCAAAGGGCTTTCTCATGCACAAAACTGTTTATGCTTAAGGGGGCGACATGACTCTCATCCTGAAAAAGCTAGCAGACAACACCAAGAATCTACCTCAAACCTGGTGTCTCTGGTTTCCAGCAACCTCAACCATCAATTTGCCTGTATCAAAGTCATTTCAGGGAAGTGTCACTAAAATAATAACATGCTGTAAAATATATATTTTGCTTAATATTACTCAAAATAGTTGTCATCCCATGAGGGCTTTTCAACACTGACATGAGTAAATGTGTATGTGCATGAATTGATACATGCAATAGCTACATTGCTCCACTGAGATTCTGAGCAGAGCTGTGATGTTGTGGCTCAAACAGGATTTGATCCTGCATGGTTGGTCAATGCAGCATAACCATGGTGCTTGAGAAGCTTCAGAATCATGGCTGGGAACATGCACTTGGCCCCAGCCAGCAGCTGGTCTACAAAAAGTGCTCTTGTAAGCATAGTGCTTTAGTTAGGCTGCAAGTTGTCTGTAGGATGACCATCACATGGTAATATGTTTGTCTTACAAATACCTCTTGATCTCAAGACCATTATCCAACCAGGCATATAAATGCTAGAATTCCAGTATGATTGGTAGGCCGCACTGCAAGCAGATGCTTTCACGCCCATTCGAGCCACAAAACTAGATGCACCTACTTTTCCAGAATTCCCAGGGGGAGAATGACTTTTCTCACACCACACCACTAACTTCACTTCATGTTCAGCTGACCTAGAATGTTGTGATTTGCAACCACACAGATTCTGACAAAACCCGGTAGGCTGAGTCTAAATGTTTTCTGACTTTTGTCACACTGCATTACCAAAAAATTACAGAATGCTTTTACATGGCGACCAATAATCACTTATTAAAGATGACACATAATGCTCACTAGGAATTCTTCATATCACGCAATGAAATGGTGCAATGCCGTATCGCTCACCACATATCCACCGCCTTGACGACCATGGGGGTTCGATACCAATTTCTGCCATTGGCCTTTCAATTTCATGCGGTGATTACGACGTTCTTCTATCAGCCTTCTTTCCTCCGGGGGTAGATCATATTGACCTGATGACATTTTTAATCGGCGATGCCACACTAGGACTTTGCGATGAGGGATATGCCGCCTTCTCAACCACAGACCGTCCTCGCCATCCGCGTCACAATCCCACTAAATGCGCTGCTAAAAAGTGGCGTAGAAGAAGTCTTGGAGACAAATGCGGCCTGTCTCCGCGTACTTTGAAATGTCCAGCGGGTTTAGCATGAATGCCAGAAAATACACCACGAACGTGGTGCAAACACCATATATGAACTATGGATTGCTCCCAACATTGCACGGCGGAGTGAATGCAAACAGGGGCGGGTCCAGTATGTCGTGAAGGGAGGGGGGGGGGGGGAGCACGCAACATTGCGGTGCCCCCTAGAGTTTGGGGTCTTCTCCAAACAAATTCTGCCATCAATTTTTAAGATAAAAGGGATATGTACATCACATCCCAAGCTTGTTAGCCAAGGTAGTGCCAGCTTTTATCTGTTTTTTTTTGCTATTTTTAGCCCTCGTTTTCTAAGGGCTGCGCAGCATAACATGGGTTCCAACACTTAAACTATTTATTTAAAGCATAATTGTGCGTATATATATATATATATATAAATTTATATGCATATAGATAGATAGATAGATAGATAGATTGATATATATATATATATATATATATATATATATATATATATAAATTTATATGCATATAGATAGATAGATAGATAGATAGATTGATATATATATATATATATATATATATATATATATATATATATATATATATATATACATTCTACATGTATATATAATAGTAAACACGGGACCCCACGCAAACCATATGCACGACCGTAGGGTAGCATGACCTGCAGTCCTCATCCTAATTTCATTCTAGGTGACCGCTCGAGGAAACCCTAGTGTTCCGTTGGGGGTAAAAAATCCCCATGTATGTGCCAAAGGATTGAAAATGAAATGAAATAATGGGATAAGACATGAAGTCTCCAGGAACTTAAGTGCAGGGACAGTTCAGGTGGGATAATCGAAGCGTAAGATTTCAGACCGGTTCATTGGACACCTTAGTGGCGCACATATACAGAAGGTGCACACATCGTTGCGAGGAAAACATGACAGGTAAACACGTTAAGGATACCTAATGTCGAATGAAGTAATCGCACCGCGTGCGTAGTTTGATAGATGCAGCATTGCACAAGAAACGCCAGCTGTAAAGAAGACGTTTTAATGTCAGGAGACAAGTATTCATATATTTAAATTGTTGCGCGCAAATGTCAGCTTTGTTCGGGGCAAGTAAGCATGCATCATCTTGGGACGTCACATGAGCAGCGTTTTTCATGTATAGTACATCCAGAAATGGCGCTATAGTCATTGTCTTGAACACCTTGACCTAATTCTTAGTACTGGTCATCTATTACTTCAAATTTAACCGTCTGTGTTTCGATCAGCTTTCCGCACGTGCTGGATGTCGGGTGTTTCTATGAAACCGTTTTGAAGAACACTCACCCTCATTCAACGATATTCACTACTGGCCACCAAACATTTTTGATGTTAGCTTGCTACTGCTGAAAATCCATCCCATAGTAACCACAATGCTGGTATATAATGCCGGAAGCGATTATTAACTCGAACTTATTTGTTATTTGAACTTGTTTAAACTTATTAACTCGAACTTATGTCTGCTTTATACTGGCAATCGAGCAGTCAAGATTGGCATCCAGAATTGCATACCGCTGGCGTCGATTTCGACAATTATATTTTCGGGCATAGCGCGGCTTTAATTCCATTTCATATTCCACCTGCTTTCAACGTTTTTTAACAGCCCAAAATGCAGGCAAACCTTGCCGGGCTCAACTTTGACAATCAGCGACTAATGCTCGACTCGGCGCCTCCAGCCGGCTCCATTGCTCCGGCCGGCTCCGTGGAGCGGGCATAGATCTGTTACTAAGCTAGTTATCCGGCCGGCCGGCCTCCCGCGCGTGGTCTTCGTAATGGTGTCGACTGTATGCGCGCGGCCGGCGCTGGGCGGGGCAACGCTGCCTGCCAATAAGGGCGATCATTCATACCCTGGCGGCCGCTGTAGGAACTAGTTTGCAAGCTTTGTTCTTTGGACATTCTGTACCTTGGACAATACGTACATTGGACCTTCTGTACTTTTGACATTCTGTACCTTGGATATTCTGTACACTGGTTATTATGAAACGGTCCCTTTCCACTTTGCGCCATTTTGACAGTTATTTCTCATCTTGGACATTGTGTACCTTGGACTTTATGAACTTTGGACAATCTATACCTTCGACATTCTGTACTTCGGACATTCTGTATCTTTGGACATTCTGTACCCTGGACAATATGATTCGGACACTGGGAGGCGTTCTGCGGCTGGGAGGTGTATATGTAAATTCGCGTGTAGTGAAAGTATCTGAATTCTCATCCTGCTAGACTTTATTATCTATGCTATGTCTGGACTTATCTTTTCCTCCAGTTATATGCCATTTAAGACCATGATCGCACATGCGACACGCCGATGACGCTCGCGCGTTTTGGTTCATGAAACTAGCTCATGCCTCAAAGGCGAAGGAACGTTTCAAAAGGTGGGGGGCCAAGCTCAGGGTGCACTTCAGGAAGTTTTTGTGGAAAGGGAGCCTGATGGCCAGCGGGAGGGGGGTAGGGATGGAGTTTGTTATCGCTCTTTATCCAGATGTTATGGCTGCTATGCTAGATATGCATATAGAGCTGTTTCTGGTGCACCATCTCACTGGTGCACAATCTTGCCTATTCGACTCATCTGTCATTTGGCAAATAAGGCTATCCAGTTTCCCAATATTATTCGTTTGTTTTAATATTACCCCTCCTGGGGAATCAAAATTGAATGAGAGGGTAGACATTTTGGATCATTGAAGAGGCATCTGCCTCTACTGCCTATATATATATATATATATATATATATATATATATATATATATATATATATATATATATATATATCCAAGTATTTTTATTTATTTTGTATGTATTAATCTATCCAGAAGACAGATTAACAAGGCGCTCGCCATCTTGTGGCAATTGCAGTGGCCGAAACCTTTTGGTTCTACGGAACCTGCAACCAAGACCATCCTCGTCCTTGCTCTCGAGGTTGCGGGCGGGTATGCTCAAGCCTTTTGATGTTATTTGCTTCACTAGTACATTCTGAAAAAATTAACGTTCTCAGGCAAACATGGCATGAACTTACTCGTTTTTAAGCTTATTTCGACCCATCCTTTTCAACAAAAATGAGACCCGACTCTATTCAACAATAAAGAGACTCTTATTTCTTCCGGGTAAGGGGCCTCTTGAGTAGAATATCAGGGGCACATTACCATATCCGGCGAAGCGCTGAGGCGCCATGCCGTTCCATCGCGAAGTGTCTTCTGGCTATCATTCTGGCGACACGGAGCGGGATCTCCTGGTCGATCCGGAGGCTACTAGAAGGTTTCTACTCCCATCGAAAGAAAAGACATTCACAACGTCCACCTCTACACAGCCTCATTTCCTCTGGTCAGCCTTGGGTTACCGGGTTGTTCTGTTTAGTATCTATGTGTACTAAAAATCTGCTACTTTTAGTACTAATTGGAACTTAACACCGTTACCTCTCTTAGCAAGGATACGTACTAAATATTCTCGAAGATGTGTTGGTAGCCCACGGGAACCCGTATCAATGCATGACCAGTAAGGTCACACTCTCAGATCCTTCGGCAGAGCTCTCATTAAGCACGCGAATGCTTGCAGTAGATAGGTACGAAAGGTAAAGATGGAACATAGCCCATTTCGTGTGAGGTTAAGTAGAATACTAGCGACGTCATATCAACAGCTGATGCTTTATTACCTTGAGTCGACCCAAAAGGCCCGCAAAAATTAATGACCAATAACGTCACACACTCGGTGAAATACCAGTGACGTCATACTGTTGGTAGATATGATTGCCTTCTGGCAATCGGTCGGCCCAAAATAGCCCGTAGAAACTCATGACCGGTGATGTGACACACTCAGGTGATCGGCGGAGCCTTAAATCAGCACGCCAGTACTCGCAATAAACATGTACGAAAGGACGAAAGGTAAAGATGGAGCATGTCCTGTTGCGCCTGATGTCTAGTCGAATGCCAATGACGTCATATCATCCGGTGATGTTTCACGCCTGAGTCGCCGCAGAGGAGTCGCGGCAGAGGCCGTCCACGTCAGCGCCGCGGCGACCCAGACCACCCGGTCGGTGAGAAGCGCTCGGTCGGGCCGGCCGTCGGCGCTGACAGACAGTGACCCTGGCGTTAATGCGGAGGCCTCCGAGTCGTTGCTGGGCCACGTTGCTTACGAATGTTTCACTCACCTTGTCACTGATGGAGATACGGTATCTTAAACAATATCGCCCGGGGTGCGCTAGGCCGACCGCGTATCCCGCTCGGTAGGGCCCCGACAGCCGCAGCGTGCGATCAGTGTCGAGTGAGCTCCCGGAGGAACACCGCGCGTGCCCAAGTCGCGACGACTTACTGGCAGCTCCGTGCTCGACCGAAGCTCGAGGGGGTGTACGCCGGCGCTGAGACCACCGCCGAGTGCTGCTGCGGGGAGCAGTCGAGCTTCGGAACGTTCGTCTCACGCCTGCCCGTCAGACATAGACATAGTATGGTCACTGTGTGACCAGTGTGGTGAGGAACGGCCAAGCTCTGAAGGACCGGCCACTTGAGGCTGTCAGTTTTTCATTTGCTAGATATTCATACCGGCCAGTTGAGTGCATTTTACATGCGCCTGTTGGCGGATCTTCACTTCTCTTTGACGAGGGATTGTCCGTCCCTACAACTTTCGGATTGACTCCCTCATTTTGTGCCGACAGAGTTCAAAACTCGCCGAAAACTCGAAAGAAGGTGTGAAAGCACCCGAAATTCCTTAAATTTCGTATTGGAACACTTAATGGCTGATTGCCTGCGGACATTCATGCGTTTTGTCGAGCATGGTATCGGCACTGACGTGGTACGAAATGCCTACGAACATTTATTGTTCGCACGTTTTATCGTTCGTTATTCATGAGCACTTCGCCTTCTTTTCTATTGGCTGATCAAGTATATGCCAAAAAGTGTTATTCGTGCCGCAACTTCGCGCCATATCGATCCATTAATCTGTGATACAAGGGCTCGTGGTGGAGCTATTCACCGTGTACGTGGGCACCATTCAGGAAACTCCTGTTCGCAGCTATTCTTGTCAATCATTAGCGACCTGGCCTACTCACGAAGATAGCGCCCGTGTTTTAGATGGAGTGGCCATCCCTCCGTACATACCGTACCGAGATTGCGCCGATGGCGTCGCGCGTCACGTGTTCGTACTCGCCCGTAGTGGATGATGACCACTTGACGAACGGGATAGGCCGCTCTGGTCATCGGCCCAACCGGAGGCATTGTCTTGAAAACCGCGCTACTGCCATCAGTGATGGGCTGGGAGAGTGCTGGGAACATTAGTGGAAGGTTCGCTTAAAACCTGTCACGGGGGAGGGGGCTGTGCGGGCACCATTCTACTAGTACTAGCACGTCTGCCCACCTGGAGCCGACAGAGTTTCGCTGGTACTGACGTTGGAACCAGCTGTTCTGAATTTAACATAGGCCTACATTTGTTGGCACCGGCGAGGTGCTGGAATTTCTGGCCCAGGCATTGCCCCGGTACAGCCGGTGCTGATTTAGTGCCGGCTGCTGGTGCCGGGGCACCAAAATCGCACACATCGAATTAGGAAATCTTCCGAGTTTCACGTTGCTGACAGTGGCGTATTTACACAGTGGCACTCGAAGGCACAGACCCCCTCCATTAGCAATCTTACTGTAGCTTTTCATATCCGCGTGACCGCCGAGCAATACAAATGTGGCGAAGCCACGTAAAAAGACATCGGTGGATAACACGCGATGATGTTTTAAACAATGCAAACAATTTCGCGCTCATGCGGTGCGCTTGAGTGGGATTTCAGTACAAATGTAGCAGTTTTTCTACCTTTACTTCAAAATCAAGCATGCGCCGTGTTGCTGGACATGACCATTTAGCTGTTTATTTCGGACGAGTTTGTTGCGCCGGCTATTTGCCACTGCCCAGCACCAGGCACGTGATGCGGATCTGCGTCAGGTTGGGGGGCGGCTGCCGAATTCGTCTGCGGGCGGGCACATTCATTGGGGCGGCTCCGCAACGCTGGTCCAGTGGAAGCTGCTACACACAAGCAAAACACGTCTGGAATTACAGATACATCAAACTGGGGACCGACACGTGCTCCCAACGAACGACTCTGCACCGTTTGCTATTAGGAGCACAGGCAGCATAGAAACGTGGAAACGTGGCACCTTGGCCGTGAGAATCAGATTCTAACATCGGTTGGGGGGAAAGCTTAGAGAAAAGGTTCACCAAGCCTTCAACGAAGGCCTATTTTTCGGCACTTTAGCCACTTGAAGCTGCGTCTTCGAGGCCAGAATTTAAATCAATTTTTTCAATGTTTCGTAGATTCAAATTTGTTTTCACTGCGGAGAAATAATTTTCCATTCTAAATTTGTATGATTTGCCTTGCTGTGGAAAGCTCAGGTGTGATTGACCGAAAAAGCGTCTTACTAAATCTTAGCAAGGCATCACTGATGACTTCCACTTTCGCTGGTGATGTTAGATAAGTACGACAGCCATCATATGTGATAGATACGCTTACATTAATGTTAAAAAGATGAAGTAGTATTCATTTGGGTCGCAGAGTACATTTAAAGCTGCCGCATATTGCAGGTAATCGTTTTTTATCCCATCTAGGCGTTATAAGATGCTTTTTTGGTGAGCTTCCAAAAAACCCGAGCATGTGCCGCCAGGCGTAGCATGTGAAAAGGCTAGCATGACAAAAACCGGCTGAACAAGTGTGAGGTGGTGCCGTCTGCGCAAGGAAGAGGCGGCGCCGGCCAAGCGGGTGAGGTGGCATTGGCAGCACGAGACTGAGGTGGCGCCGCCCGAACCACATAGAAATAGCGACGGCCGAGCGTCGTTAAAATAGCGTCGCCTCACCCGCTTAGCCGGCGCGGCCGAGCGGACGAGGTGGCGTCTGTCGAGCGAAGATGAAATGGCGCCAGCCCAGCGCAGGTGAGGTAGCCCGGCCGAGCGAGGGGGAGGTGGCGCCGGCCGAGCGCGGTGGGCAGCTACCGGATGGCCACCAGCTATGTGGTCAACACGTACTTGTCTCATTGCTGCGCTACAGCGATTACATATACTTAATGTGCGCAGAGTTTGACTGGATCTGAATAGAAAATCCGTCTCGTTTGAATATTTGTGCAGTTTGCTTTGTCATAAGATGTGAGCTCATCTTGCGCTCGGCAAAACAACGGTAAACTTCAGACATGTGTTTACTTGCATCACAATTTCGGCCTAAATAAATCACAACATGCGCCACAGGCTGCATTTTCTATTTTCTAGCGCCTGTGGTCTGACCATAAATGAGCCCTTACTAGGTGATCGGTCAAACCACAAGCGACGCGGCAGCCTTTCCTCCGCCCGACCGTCCTGTTGCGGAGAACGACCGAGCGAGCCAGCCTTGGCCGGGCTGCCCGACGGACCCCCTACCAGACAAACAGGCCGAACCCCCTGCCGATCCCCCTTTCGGACCCCCTGCCGAACCCCCTGCCGAGCCCCTTTGCCGAGTCCCCTGCCGAGCCCCTTTGCCGAGTCCCCTGCCGAGCCCCCTGCCGAGCCCCCCGCCGAGCCCACTGCCGAGCCCCTTTGCCGAGTCCCCTGCCGAACCGCCCGCGGCCCCGACCCTTCCCCCGTGCCCGGTCCGGCTGCCGGCCCAGCAAGCGACGCCACCAGCTCCGCTACGCTCACGGCCGCGGCCTGGCTGTGGCCGTGGTTGGTGGGGCCGGCTGGCGGCGTACCCGCCTGGCCGCCGCCCTGGCCCGGCCCGCCGCCCTGGCCCGGCCACGGCCCGCTCGCGGCGTCGACACCGACTAGTGGACCGCTCTGGGCGCCGGCGATCTGCGAGACGGTACGACGCTCGTATGAAGATAACCTGCCGGGACTGAGCGGGCCGACTACGGCCGGGCAGCGGGAGCCGCCGACCCGCGGACCGAGTGCCGACGCCGCGCCGACGCCGCCTCAGGGGAAGGCTCGACCCTGAACACAACGGCCCCAGCCCAGACAGCGGCTCTGCGAAGAGGTCGAGTTACCAGACCAGACGGGCCGGTCATTGTCGCCGGCTATGGATACAGACGCGCCACTGACGTCTCCGGGGTCGACCGACGGCGGGCACCCCCCCCCCCCAAATGGGTGTTGCAGCACTGTGGCACTCAGGGCCATATGTGTGACTGCGCTGTTGTCGCTCCGTTTATGGCATCGCGTGATAGCCCTGCAGACGTTGGTCACACCATTATGGCACGAGATAAGGACTCTGGGCTGATGGGAAATGGGAGGATGTGCTTCTGATCGACTTAACTCTGGTAGCTGGTAACTCTGGTAAACTTACTTCGTTGCTCATTGGGAGCGATAACAACAACAGGTTTTTTGTTGCAGCAAAAACACTTTTCGACGATTTGATAGCAGGTCGGTGTAACTGCCAATTCTGTAAATACGAGGCACGCCTCTGTGTGGGTAATTTCAACATGGCAGTTCTCTGACCGTGGCCGCGGACATGGCCCAAATCTAACTGTGAGTGCCGCTAGACAATCGGGGGTGCCACGGGCTAATGCGGGTCTCATATATTCCCAAGTCGTGTATAGCTCAGTAGGTAATTATTTCAGCTATAACTGATGTCATACAGCACAGCCCTCGCCGCTGCCCAGACCGACTCCATGTACCAGCATTTCGAGGTTGTGTCGGGGAGTGCTGCTAAATCGCATTGTATTGCTTCTGAAATGACAGTCTGGATGACACCTTCAGAGACGAGACCGCACGGGCAAGGTGGATCGTCAGTTTTTCTAAATTGATATTTGCCAGCATTTGAGGAGGCCATGCCTAAGCTAAAACACGACATGTGTATACGTTTGGCGGACGACACACAGAAAAAGCGAGATGGCATTTTAGCCGCAAGCCTCTAGCACGGGTCGCATTTGTATTTTGGCAGTGGAGTCATTGTCCGGATATGCAGAGAGATATATTTCCAAACCTTTGCAGTAGCAGGTGTCAATGAGCGCTGGAATGAGACGAGTCAGTTAAGTGGTTGAGATCTTGTTTTTACATTGCGCAGGTTTATGCCTGTGTCGTGCTGTCTTGTGGTAGGGGCGATGGACGTAATGCTATCGGGGTAGAGTGACCGTACGTCTCTGAGCATAACAAGCAGTGTTAGTGTCGGTATGCTGAGGGTTGTGTTAGTAAGCTTCACCAAAGGTCACATATGAGTTTGTCAATCAACGTTCTAAAATGTACTTCTGTCACTAGTCCAGCAGCCCCGGTTTGAAATGTGAAGTCCGAGTTAGTCAGTCACAGTGATATGTCCGTCGTACAGTGTTGAGTGTGGCCGGCTGGTGGGGGTGGGTGACACGGGCTGTGTGCCGCAGGAGATGGACACTGCTGCTGCCGCTGCTGCCGCGCCGCCTGGCCTGTGTCCGGCCGGCCGAGGACACTAAGCTGCTGCCGCTCGACCGACGCTGCTGGGACCACCCCGAGACCCTGGCGGATGGCGACGATCCCTGGTGGCACTGAGGGTCTGAAGACGCTGACGGCAGTCTGTTGGGCTGGGGAAGAGCGTCGGAGCGTCTCCTGGCTCAGAATGCGAATAGCTGGTGAAGCACTCACCGGCAGCGGCGGCACCAGTCCGGTCTCCGGGTTGCGCAGCTGGTGGACGGCCCGCATGCGTGACGTCACACGTGGTGACCGATTCAGGCAGGGGTCTCCGGGAGGAGCTGGTGTGGCTGTCACCAGCACTGGCCGCCGGACGGGCTCCGGGACGGCGGCCGGTTCTGGTGGCCGGCGGTGGGACCGTAAGCTGGGACTGGTGGGGCGTGCTGCGGCAGTACCGGGGCGGCAGCTGGCTTAGCTGGAGCGGGGGCTGCGCCAACTCGCGCCGCAGAGGTGTGTACAGTGATTGGTGGTGTGCAATGTGGGACGATCTGTATGTAAAAAAACGTTCATTGCGTTCTGTGTCAGTTCTGGGGGCATCTGTCCAACTCGTAGCTGGTCATACAGACTGTGAAAATAGAAATGGGGGCATAGTGACAGGAAGCAAAGAGGTGTTTGCAGGCAACATGTCCTCAGAGCTTTGATTAAATCATGATTTGACATAATGTCTGAGGACCCTATATGCCATTGTTTCTTAATTGTGAGCGCGCCTAGCTGCGGGCTTGGGAAAATATGGTGAATTGATGTGGTGAACTGAATGGTTCTGTGGTGAACTGAATATTTTCAGTTGGTGTGGATAAGTATCCACATACTTGGCATGCTATGGTGCAATGCTACTTCTCTAGGCCAACAATTGGCTGTACGTTTTGATAAAGCCCAGCAGCCTGAGGGCATCGTTGTCAAGGTAACGCTGTCAGCGTATACGAGAAGTCTGTTAGAAGCATCATAGATATTTTGTTGAAGCCGTGAAGAAATTCGGCTCACATGTATTAAGGACTACGAATTCACGCAATGTCTGCTGAGTAGAAACGTTCTGAAGGGTGACTCAAATGCAGTGAGAGTGATGTTTAGCTTCTCATGGCCTCGCTGAGCTTCCGCATGCTGGAGACACCAACGAAGTGCCAATACGCATGTTGTGTCCTGGCAATAAGGAGCAGTGATATGTATTTTGACTTTTGGCAATAGCTGCATTTAGCTCCTGACGTGCAACGAATGACACTCGTGTTATCACCATTTGTCCGGTAGTGACGCCACGTCACGTCCACGTCATGTCTGTGTGTCTCGCTCTTGTGCGTCGTAGCATAACATTTGTTAAGCGGCATTTCCTAGGGAGCCACAAGACTGGGTACGCGATTGCCATTGTTAGGGGCTCTGACGCAATATGGCAGCACCATATATTGGTCAGAGGCCGATACTTTCCAATAAAGGGTAACATGCTGGCCACCAAAACTAGAGATTCGGTTCCGTGTCCTGGTCGCTGAAGCCCATTTCGTAAGGAGAGACGGCCGGGGCTCCCGATTTCCATTGGTCGGGTCACTAAAACAATGAGGGGCTACAGTGCCGGTCAGGCGAACACAGTCAGGGGATGCTGTGTCGGCCAGGCAGTCACTGTGTCGATCAGGGGGCTGCTGTATCAGTCAGGGAGCTACAGTGTTTAACGGGAGGTCCTGTTTTGACAAGAAGACCTGGGTCCGTGGGGGACACATTTGATAAACACGGATAGGGACGGAGCCCAAAATGCTAGATGTTTTTGGCGATGAACCGTGATGTCCGGCAATCAAATGAGGTTGGCCGCGGATCCATAACTTTAGGATGGGATTGAAAGGGTACGTGCCAGTCAGCGGCCTAGTATCCAAAGGAAGCCCTCTGTCTCATTTCAGTTTAGTCTCGATGATCTCGCATGGTAATTATTGGGTCTCCTGCGGTGGTTAAGGATACTCTAGACTCGGCGAGGGACTCTGCATCGATCCTTGGTCAAAGTGGCATGCTGACATTGTTCAATTTGCTATCGCTGTACCTTGGCATTTAACCGATTTGTCTGTTAGGCATGTTGACTTTTTGGCAAGCCTTCATTTTATTGTCATCACATGCAGTCGATCACATGGCATTCCCCAGACGTTTTGTCCAAAAACCCTTGACAAGAGGACTTCCAAAGCATTTGCGGGCTCCCACAGATCATGTGTCTCGCAGGCACCACAGGCCTTTTGTTAAATACTAGCGTTCCATACAGCGGCCCTCTTCACACACCTGAAGAACGCGCAAAAGGTAGGTGACACCCTTGGACTATTTTGGCAAACAATTTATCGTATTTTTAGTGACCTAACGAACATCAGGGCAACGATTTCAGAAATCTACCGGCAAATGACATTGGTTTCATCAGCATGCCTGCAATGGGTGCCACGAGCGGAGTTCGCTCGCAACATAATCTATGTAGCATCCCTAACCGCAATGGCGGCATGCTATGAACCAATGCTTAAGGCAGTCTCTTGGTGAATCCCTGATTGTGTTTAAATCGGCTTTGCTGCGTCCACACTTCATCACATGGGTACTAGGGTATCGCTGAAGCAAAGCGGACAAGAGCAGTTAACTCATCGGAGACATTCTGAGTCCTGTCACACCTAGTCCGCAATATGATAATAAACTGGACTCAGTCGCTTTCGGTATGCAATCTTATTGGAAAGAACTGATATATTATGTTATTTTTTCTTAACTGCCTGGAATTTTGCAAGTCCTAGCGATTTTCGCGCAAGCAAGGTAGTTCTAACTCGTGATGTGGGCGAGTTAGAATTACTAGTAATTATTAGTCAGAGCGGCGTTTGAAAGCAAGATAACGGCTCGCGGGCGGCTGCTTAGTGCACTGCCTGTCAGAAGAAAGGGTCGACGGCAAGATCCCCTCGAAAGCGTCCCGCAGGTACTAGTCCTCGCCTCTGTAAGCCACACCACCGTGTTCGCACCTTGTCACCCGGCCGTCAGCAGGGATTAGCGGACGACCAATTAACACGTCGGATGTGCCGAGTCCCTGACCACCCCTATTCAACGCCTTTTGGAAAAGCTAGCGAGAAAACCTGCGCTTTGAGGGGTCAGAAAGGGTTGCAGGGGTCAGTTGCTCCGGTGACGACGACAGCGAAGCAGTGCCGTGCAAGTCATCCGTGCTCCGTGGGATACCTTCCTGAAGACATGGACTTCCTGCCGGATATCGTGTTTGACGTCAGCGAAATTCTGACGGTAAGTGGTCGCCTTTTTAAGTAGCTTGTGTCGTGGTCAGACAGTCTGATTCTTCGCCGTTACGGCATCATTGTGTAATAAAACTCTGGCGAGTGGTACCACGCTTGCCAAGTGTGTTGTACAGCCAACTAAATGTGCCTTCGATTAAACACAGACAGCTTGGGTTAAAAGAGTTGATACAGATGAGATCACACACCTCAGTTTCATAATTCTCGTTCAGATTCGAATAATAAAATAATCGGCATACACTTTCGTACCTTGCAAGGTGACTTGAGTTGCCGATCAACACAGCTTAGTCTCGTCATGCCAGCGTTATTACACACTCCCAGCTTAATACCAAAGGTGACATCACATGAGATAAAATTATGTCATCAATCAAATTATAAGTAAATCAAACATGGATTATTTGAAAACGAACATGGTGACGAAACAATATCTTTTTGGAGCAAAATCTGATGCTTTTTCATTCCCGGACAACAGCCCAGTGGCCTAAAAACTCTCAGTTATATTTTTGAGATGTTTAAGATTTGGTTGCAAAAAAGGTCTCTGTTAAATGCTGAGTTATGAAGTGAAAAGGACTATTAGGAGTTTTTGTTGTGTAAAATGGCGCGCTTCGCTGTTGAACTTGAAATGCATAGTGACATAACAATTATTTTGCTTTCCCTGGTCATGCATCATCTCGCCGGTTGTAGTGTAAATTCCAGCACCAAGATGTCAGTTTATGGCCATGCGGTTACATAAGAAATGACTTCCTTTAAATACACCAACGTAAAATGTTGCCGCCAAATGCTTTGCGACGCGTGAGATGCCAAATCATATCTCACCTCTAATTACTGGTTGTTAAGAGCATGTGCTCATTGCTTGTGACCAGTGATCTGTGCTCACTCGTACGTCGCTCTTGTGACGTAAGTAAGCTTGATTTTCAAAGCCGAAGCTTTTTTCGAATGCGACCGTTCTGGATGCAAAAATGCAGCGAACCTTACAGCGAAATGCAGCGAAACACCGAACGTCATCATCGCCATCTAGGCATGTGGCAATGCATGGAAACCTCAGCGTGACCCGTTCTGTTGCGTATCGCTGGCATCTGAAGCCGTGGATGCTGGATGACGGGCAGCACGTGAATGGTGGCGCTGTGAAATGCACTCCTAACGAAGCGCCATTTCGCAGGAATACAAGCTTTTTGATGGCACTGTGGAGAACATCCTGAGCAATCTGCCGGAACCCGGAACGTTCGAGTGCGACATTCCACCGTCTTTTGGTACGTGATGGGATGGAGATGTCTTTAACCTCTCGTGTGATGTCATCATCACGCAAACGACATGTATCCAATGGGTTGGTTACGGCATTTCGTTCGATGCGCGCCTATAATCGGCGTTATTGTGTTTTGATTTGCCAGACATACCTGCAGAAGCTCAGCAGAGCTCTGTGAAACAAGCTCTATCGTGGAAAGTGCTGCTCGTGCACTGCAAGCAAAGCATGTCTCCTTTTGTGATACAAATCAGCCTAGTAGATAACTTACGCCGTTGTCGATACATATTTTCGATAAAATAAAAGTTAAGGAATGTTTTTCTTTAATCGAGAACATATTAAGAGTCGCTGCTTTAGTCACTGCTTACTAGAGTTACTATTAAGCACTACGTTGTGTTTATGATAGCTTTATAATCTGAACACTTGCGCAATGCGTTTTATCTTCAAACGTTTTAGTCGTCATTAACATTCAAAGTCATGCCGTCGTTGCGTCGGTAACGTATTGCAACCGTTAGCACTCAACGCTGTTCGTTTAGACGTGTGTTTCTGTTCCGCAGACTCAGGTGACAGCAGCACTAGTAAGGAGTCTGCAGCTGCCCAGCCGGTGGCGACCCCGCCGGTGGAAATGCCGCCGGTGGCCCTGCGTGCAGCTGCCCAGCCGGTGGCGACCCCGCCGGCGACGTCCGGCTCCAGCGGAGGTCTGGCTCGACCTGCGCCCCTCAGGGCGAGGAGGAGGCCCCGCATCCCCAAGCTCTCGTTCTTACAGGTGCGGGGCCTCATGGCGGACGTCGCCTCGCGCCTGCAGGAGAGCGACCTGACTCTCCACGACCGCACAGTTCTCAAGGAGACGCATCGCATTGCGTATAATAATTTCAAGGTATGTGTACGGAGTATTTTGCATGTGTTTGCCTGATGTGTTTGTTGCAGTACAACTGGAAGTTTTGACTGAAACAGTGCATTGGACAGTCCTGCGTTAGGGCAATACAGCCCATGATAATTCATCCTGATCTTAAGCTCCAAACGCCATTTAACTTACAAGCACGGGGATGTTTTGCCGTCCCTGAAATTGGAACGCTTACTGTCTTGGCTTGTTGTTTACATGGAACTTCGTGCTTCGCTTTGGGTGTTGGGGGGCGGGGGACTCGTTTTTCAACCAACCTTATCTCATATGCACCTATAACGTGTTTGGGCGCAGACATTGTAACTGCACATTAGGTTTGATATCGTTTTGCGCTTCGTTTTTGGTGCTTTTGCTGCTGTTTTAGCTTTTGGTGCTTTTTACCCAGTGACTGAGGTTTGCATAAGCCTGGGAATGCTTAATACCCGCACCATGTTAAGTCTTTCTATGCTGCACAACATTCCCTTGGTTCCTCCCTGTTCTACCTTTCGCAACGAACCTCCAATCTCATAACACGTTCAAGTTTATCAATACAAGTCGAGTGGCGAATACTTTAAGCACACGTTCATTGTCTCAGCCACATATCCGGGAGTTCATGGTGGAGATACACACGCAATGTTAATGTTTTGAGTTCCTGCCTCTTGCCGTGTGTATGGCATACTGCCAACGTAACAGTTATCCTCTATTCAACGCATTTACATCTAGAAATCTGCTAGGATCTTGAAGACTACCACCATTCCCTAATGAACGATTGTAGTCTTTCGAAAATGTTCCTGCTCCTAGAAAAATCTGGAACGCAAACGCGATACAGATCATGCTTTGTAACTCGCTAACATTTGTTCTCTTCCGTTCTAGAGTGCCTTCCAGCGTGAAGAAGAGATGCTACAGCTGTTCCGCTAGTGCTCCCGCTGTATTGTCGCGCGGAGAGACAAGCGGATCCCTGTATACGTTTTACCCTGCGAACGAGACCTGACGTGCATCGGTGTGGTTTGTGTATTTTGCATGTTTTTGTGTGTGACGTGGACAAAAAAACAGATTTTTTTAACGTTTTACCATGCGAACGGAACCTGTACTCCTTCGTTGTTGCTTGTGTATTTTGTGTGTAAGTCTTTTCTAGTGTGTAACATTCTGCATTCTGTTTTCACACAATACATGTTTTACAATAATCTCTCATGTTTTCCCGTCATTTGTGGCGTTGGTTGAATTTCACGAACTGATGCAATCCACCTAGCGAAAAGGTGCACTAGAAGGAGCGGAGCTTTTCACTAAACGCTATGATATGCAGAGTATGGCTTAATATTGCAGCTATGCAAACATCCTGACCATTACATTTGACTACAAACACTTTTGCTAACAAAGAAGATAAATAGACGCTACCATTCAGCACGTTGACCGGAATATCTTCACCTGCACCGGTGAGGTCGTTGTTATACATGCTCAAAATCCTCCACGTATTCAGCCGGTTGACAAGCCACCGTGGTGATGGCAAAGCTGACCGGTTCGGCGTACATACGAGTACAATCGAGGTGACAGTCACACACCGACAGCACGACGCGAATGTGGAGCCGAAATGTCCTGGCCTGCTGAAGACATCGGAAAGCATTTGATTATGACGCAAGATGCAATGCGCACAGTCGGCCAGCTCTGGTGGCTTTGTGCAAAAGCGTCAGCGTTTCATGCGTCGGAAGGTCAACAAACGGCATCTCTTCTGGCATATTTCGCTGGTCCACCACACAATCGCCGGTCTTTTTAAAGGCGTCCCCACAAGACAATTGCAGCGAGGTATATAAGCGCAGAATGATGTTTTTATTCTTTAGCATACGAGTACTGTAAATAGATACACAACAGCGGAGATGTGAGAGCGCTGGACGTCAGAGTAGTCACAAATGCGTAAGCTGGGAGTGGTGGAAGGCGTGGCTAATGTCCACTAAAATACTGTAACGTTTACCTGCGGGTGATGTCCCATGGGCGTGCCAAATAAGTCAAGGGTCCAAGACTGCCACGAGGGTCAGGACACGGTGTCAAGACACAGCAACGAAACACATTCGCCTGCAGCAAGCCACAACATAAGACGAAACATGAGAGCCAGTAGTAGATTATCTATATGCGGGGATGTCCCGAGGGATGCTTCCGGAGCCCTCTCGAAATCGCCCTTTCCCCGACCTCCTCAACAAAGTCGTGTGCGCGCCTGTTTCATACTGCAAGGTAGAGGTAGGTCATGAAACAGCTAGACATCTTTGGTCAACAACCAAATTTCTGCTTGCCTACATAGTGGTGCAATCCATCTGCCCCATCCGAAAAGGCGCATGCAGTCAGGAACACGTTTGCGTGTAAGACCTAACAATGAGTGAGAAATGTATGATGCATAAATACCAAAGCGGTGATCGACACGAACTCCCAACGAACAACACTGCACCGCTTGTTATCAACAGCACAGGTGGCATTGGCCACGTGGGAATGTGTGACCATGGTCAGGAGTATCACATCCTAAAAGATATTAGGGGGGGGGGACAGAATTGTGTCCTGGATGACATGAATTTGTTTCTTTCATATTAAGGCTTAAGGCAACTCTTCAATGTCTCGTAAATTTAAATCTGTTTTCCAGCGCACGAGTGATATCCCCTCTCAGATTTAATTGATCCACCTTTTCGAGAAAGGCTTAGAATCTATTGTGATCCACAGAAATGTTTTAGTAACTGTGAGTAAAGATCACTGATGACAACCACTGTCGCCGAAAGTGTTGGTGATGATGATGGCGACAGCCACAGCCATTATTAGGTGATAATTTCAGTTACTACTGCTTGAATTACATGCATTAACATGCATCTGGGCCACCCAGTACTTTTAAAGCTGCCATATATTGCAACAAATTGTTTATTTCAATCCAGGTGTTGTCATTTCAGACGCAGTCGAATGCTATGATACAATCAGCTACCAAAATGACTCAAATGTTTACACACTGGCATAACATGCAGCGGGGTTAACAAGAGAAAAACCGGAAGAGTGAGTGTGAGGTGGCGCCGATTGAGCAAGGATGAGGTGGCGCCGGCCGAGTAAGGATAAGGTGGTGCCGACGGGGCAAGGATGAGGTGGTGCCGACGGGGCAAGGATGAGGTGGCGCCGACCGAGTAAGGATGAGGTTGTGCCGACGGGGCAAGGATGAGGTGGTGCCGACGGGGCAAGGATGAGGTGGCGCCGACCGAGTAAGGATGAGGTGGTGCCGACCGAGCGAGGATGAGATGGCGCCGACCGAGCAAGGATGAGGTGGTGCCGACTGAGCGAGGATGAGATGGCGCCGACCGAGCGAGAATAAGATGGCGCCGACCGAGCGAGGATGAGGCTGCGCCGAACGAGCGCGGTGGACAACTGACAATAGCCCACCAGTTCTGGGGAACGCACATGCTTGTCTCATCGCGGCATTGCAGTAATTGCATTGCATTGCAAGATGCAGAGCAGGCCTGGATCTGGGGAGAAAAGTCAGTCCCGTTACGATTGCTTTGTGCAACTGGCTTCTTCATAGTTCGTAACCTTCTCTAGCGGGTGTAAAAAAGCATAAAACTTCAGATATGCTATTGCTTGCAGCATGACCTTGACCTGAATAAGGCGACACCCGCGTCACAGGCTGCATTCGCTATTTTCCACCGCCCGCCGTCTGACCATAAATGACACCTTGCCAGGTGGTCGGCCAAGCCACAAGCGATGCGGCGGCCCGTCTGTCACTAGTCCAGCAACCCCGGTTTGAAGTGTGAAGTCTGAGTGTATCAGCCACAGTGATATGTCTGTCGTACAGTGATAAGTGTTTCCCGCTGGTGGGGTGTGTAACACGGGCTGTGTACCGCAGGAGAGGGCGGATTGTGTACCGCAGTTGCCTCATCGAGAGCGGGACCTGCGCCCGCTCGCGCCGCAGAAACATGTACAGTGATTGTTGGTGCTGAGCGCGGGATGCTCTGTACGTAAATAGGTTCACTGTATGCTGTGCAAGTCCTGCAGGCATCTGTCTATCTCCTAACTGGTCATCCAGACAGTGAAAATAGAAAAGACAGCAATATGGCAGCGAGCGGAGAGGAGTTTGTGAACATGTCCTCTCCATGGTTATGATTTAGTTATGATTTACCAACATGTCCGAGCATCGTTTATATTATTGCTTCTTATTTATAAGCGCGCTTCGTTGTGGGCTTGGGAATAAATACTGAATTGATATAAATATTTTCAGGTGGTGTGGATAAGTATGCACGCACTTGTTATGCTATGGTATTACGTCAGCCTTTATCGTTTGCGATAGCTCATAGCGCATAATGTGTCTTCTCTAAGGTGGACAAAGAACGTAGCTGTACGTGATGCTGCGAATGCGTGTTCCGCTTGAACACGCGTTCGAATGCACGCTCGCTCGTGACACTAAAACTTCAGTTGTGGCGATGCTTTTTCACAAAGTGCTGATTCTTGCAGAGTAAACAGCCACTGTGTATTAAACACCAGACCGGAGTGTAAGGGGCGCACATGCGAATGCGGTACTTTGATCATGCATTTCGAAAAGTAATAACAACTTAATTTTACAGTGCTCGTGCTGTTTCTCAAGGCATGCATTTATACAATGCAAAGTGTAGATCATATAGCCTTTTGCACCTAAGCATTGCAGTTAGACCTTTGCAAAGATATTAGATGATGCTCGGGAGCATCGAAAATATACCTCAGGGAGTTATGCATGGTCGGTTCTCGCTCCCTTACCATGTACGGTACGCCATTAATTAGAAGAAAGCATGAAAGAACATCGCCGAAGGAGCGCCTTTCTTCGCTGCCAACCAACTATACCAGGATCTCCAGCTTACGCCAACAATCGGCTGTACATTTAGATAGAGCCCAGCAGCATGAGTGCATCGTTGTCATGGCAACGCTGTCAGTGTATGCGTTAGTCAGTCAGTGCCAGTTAACTGCGATCATGCGCTCTCGGCATGCAATCTATTTTCCAAGAACACATGACGTTTTTTCGTAAATTGCCTGGTGTTTTCCAAGTCCTAACGATTTTTGCCCAAACACAGGTAATTCTAACTCACGCTGTAGGCGCAGAGCGGTGTTTTAAAGCAAGAGAACGGCTCACGTGCGGCTGCTTAGTGCACTACCTGTTAGAAGAAAGCGTCGACAGCAAGATCGTCTCGAAAGCGTCCTGCAGTCACCTCTGTAAGCCACACCACCGTGTTCGCACCTTGTCACCAGGATACCCGGCCATCACCGGGGATTAGCGGACGAGCAAATACCCCGTCGGATGTGCTTGTCCCCTGGCCACCCCTATTCAACGCCTTTTGGGATAGCTAGGGAGCAAACCTGCATTTTGAGTGATCCGAAGGGGTTCCGGAGGTCAGCTCCTCCGGCGACGTCGACATTGAAGCCATGCCGCGCAAGTCACCCACGCTCCGTTGGATATATTCTTGAAGTCATGGACTTCCTGCCGGATGTCGTGTTTGACGACAGCGAATTTGTGACCGTAAGCGGTTGTCTTTTCGACGAATTTTGTGCCGTTGTCAGAAAATCGGATTATTAGTTGTTGCGGCATTAACGTGTAATAAAACCGGCGCGAGAGTGATGCCACGCTTGCCAAACGTGTTCTACAGCCAACGAGATGTGCCTTCGATTAAACACAGACAGCCGGTGGTTAACATAGATGATGCACCTCAGCTGCATAGTTCTGGTTCAACTTATCATTATACCAAAGCCAGCATAGCTTTCTTACGTTTCATAGTGAACTGAGTTACCAATCAGCACACCTTTTCACTTTTCATGCCTTATCAAACGAACCCAGTTTTATACCAAAAATGAGATTCCAAGGGACGAAATCATAAGGTAACGCAAGCATTGAGTGACTAAAAAGGGACATGATGATAAAATAATTGCTTTTCGGAGAAGAAAATGGAGGCAAATTTCCTAGCCGGACAATACAGAGGTCAATATTCGGCCAATTCATGTTTTGGGACATCTCAGGTGTGGTTCCATGGAATGTATTTGTCCAACGTTGAATTATGAAATGAAAAGGACTGATGGCGTTCTTCTTGCGTAAAAATGCGACGCTTCGCTGCTGAGCTTCAAATGCGTAGTGACATAATTATTATTTTGATCTCCCTGCTCCTGGAGAACTTGCCATTTGTGGTGTAATTTCCGGCACTAAGATGTCAGTTTGTAGCCATGCGGTTACATTATCAATGCCTTCGTATAAATACGACAACGCAAAATTTTGCCGGCAAATGTTTTGCGACACCCGAGAAGCCAAATCACATCTCATCTTCACTTGTTGATTGTTAAGAGCGTCTGCTTATGGCTTGTGGCCAGTGATCTGTAATCCCTCGCACGGATCTCTCACGGCGTGGGTGACCTTGATTTTTCGAAGTCGAAGCCTTGCCCAATTACATTATTCTGAACGCAAAAATTCAGGTGACCTATAAGTATTACGTCTTTTCAGAATGCTTCATGTTGCAAAACTAGAACTGAAAAACCAGTAAAGGTGAAACGTATTCCCAGATCTTGTCATAGACTGGTATGCTCTGAGACTTGTGGTTATTTCTCCTTGCATAAACATTTACCGACCTTGGTCCAACGTCCATCAATGAAGAGACAACTGGGCAATTAAAAAATGTCAACAGAACCAACGTGTCAACTGGACCCATGCGCTCCCGGCATGCAATATATTTTCCACGAGCACATATGGCGTTTTTTTTTAAATTGCCTGATGTTTTGCAAGTCCTAACGATTTTCGCCCGAACACAGGTAATTAACAAATTAACAATTATAACTCACGCTGTAGGCGCAGAGCGGTGTTTGAAAGCAAGAGAACGGCCGACGTGAGGCTGTTTAGTTCACTGCCTGTAAGCAGAAGGGGTCGACGGCAAGATCCCCTTGAAAGCGTCCCGCACGTACTAGTCCTCGCCTCTGTAAGCCACACCACCGTGTTCGCACCTTGTCACCCGGTCGTCAGCGGGGATTAGCGGACGTACAATTAACGCGTCCGGTGTGCCCGAGCCCCTGCCACCCCTATTCAACGCCTTTTGGGATAGCTAGGGAGCAAACCTGCATTTTGAGTGGTCCGACGGAGTTCCAGGGGTCAGCTCCTCCGGTGACGACAGTGAAGCCATGCCGTGCAAGTCATCCACGCTCCGTTGGATATATTCTTGAAGTCATGGACTTCCTGCATGACATCGTGTTTGACGGCAGCGAATTTGGAACCGTAAGCGATTGCCTTTTCAACGAATTTTGTGCCGTTGTCAGTATATCCGACTCCTCGCTGTTACGACATAGACATGTAATAAAACGCACGAAAGTGATGCAACGCTTGCCAAACGTGTTCTACAGTGAACGAAATGTGCCTTCGATTAAACACAGACAGCCGGTGGTTAACAGAAGTGATGCACCTCATTTGCACAATCATGGTTCAATTTAGCATCATACTATAATTAGCATATTCTTTCTTACATTTAGTAGTGAACTGAGTTATCAATCAGCACACCTTAGTCCTTTTCATGCTAGCCTTATCAAACGAACCCAGTTTTGTACCAATATTGAGCTTCCATTGGAGGAAATCATAAATCATAATCAAAGCACGGATTGATTAACTAAAAAGTGACATGATGAATCAATTGCTTTTCAGAGAAGAAAATGGAGACAACTTTCCTGGCCGGACAATACAGAGGTCAAGATGCGGCCAATTCATGTTTTGTGACATCTCAGGTGTGGTTCCATGGTATGTATTTGTCCAACATTGAATTAGGAAGTGAAAAGAACTGTTAGGCGTTCTCGTAGAGCAAAAATGCAACGCTTCGCTGCTGAGTTTCAAATGCGCAGTGACATGATCACTATTTTGCTCTCCCTGCTCCTACAGAGCTTGCCAATTGTGGTGTAATTTCCGGCACAAAGATGTCAGTTTATAGCCGTGCGGTAACATCACCAATGCCTTCGTATAAATACAATGCAAAATTTTGCCGGCAAATGTTTTGCGATGCTCGAAAAGCCAAATAGCATCTCATTTTCACTTGATGATTGTTAAGAGCGTCTGCTCATAGCTCGTGGCCAGTGATCTGTGATACCTCATACGTCTCTGTTGCGGCTTGGGTGACCTTGATTTTTCGAAGTCGAGACCTTTGCCAATTAAATCGTTCTGGACGCAAGAATGGAGGTGACCTATGACAATTACGTCTTTTCAGAATGCTTCATGTTGCAAAACTAACGCTGAAATATGAGTAAAGGTGAAACGCATTCCCAGTTCTTGTCATGGATTGGCATGCCCTGAGACTTGTGGCTATTCTCGTTGCATAAACACTTACCGACATTGGTCTAACAACGTCTATCAATGAAGAGACAATCGGGCAATGAAAAATGTCAATCAAGACTCTGCACTTGCTCCCTTATATGAATGACTGAAGTGTCTGGATCATTGGAACATATGTGCGCTGCATGACCATGCTCAGTCGATGTGCCCAAAACTTCAAACACCGAAGGTCATCATCGCCATCTAGACATGTGGCAATGCATGGAAACCTCAGCGTGACCCGTTCTGTTGCGTATCGCTGACATCTGAAGCCATGGGTGCTGGATAACGGGCAGCACGTGAGTGGCGGCTGGGTCTGTCTCACACAGCGGCAGTTGTGGAATGCAATCCAAACGCAGCGTCATTTTCCAGGAATGCAGGCTTTTGATGACACTGTCTCGCTTGATGTCCTCATCACGCAAAAGAAATGTATCCAATGGGTTGATTACGACATCCCGTTCGATGCGCGCCTATAATCGGCGTTATTGTGTTTTGTTCTGCCAGACATATCTGCAGAAGCTCAGCAGAACTCTTAGAAACGAGCTCTATTTCGGAAAGTGTTGCTCGTGCACTGCAAGCAAGGCATGTCTTTTTGCCATAAAAATCCGCACAGTAGATAACTTATGCTGTTGTCGATAAATGTTTTCGATAAAACAAAAGTTACAGAATGCCTTTCTTCAACCGAGTACATATCAAGAGCCGCTGCTTTAGTCACTGCTGACTAGAGTTACTACTAAGCACTGCGTTGTGTTTGTGATAGCTTTACCATCTGAGCACCTGCACAAAGCGTTTTATCTTCAAACGTTTTAGTCGTCATTAACATTCCAAGTCATGCCATCGTTGCGTCGGTAACGTATTGCAACCGTTAGCAATCAACGCTGTTCGTTTAGACGTGTGTTTCTGTCCGGCAGACTTAGGTGACAGCAGCACTAGTGAGGAGTCTGCAGCTGGCCAGCCGGTGGCGACCCCGCCGGTGGAAATGCCGCCGGTGGCCCTGCCTGCAGCTGCCCAGCCGGTGGCGACCCCGCCGGCGACGTCCGGCTCCAGCGTAGGCCTGGCTCGACCTGCGCCTCTCAGGGTGAAGAGGAGGCCCCGCATCCCCAAGCTCTCGTTTTTACAGGTGCGGGGCCTTATGGCGGACGTCGCGTCGCGCCTGGAGGAGAACGACCTGGCTCTCCAAGACCGCACAGTCCTCAAGGAGACGCATCGCATTGCGTGTAAGAATTTTAAGGTATGTGTACGGGGTATCTTGCATGTGTTTGACCGATGTGTTTTCTGCAATACAACTGAAAGTTTTCACTCAAACAGTTCATTGGATAATCCTGCGTTAGAGCAATACAGCCCATGATGATTCATCCTGATCGTAACCCCAATCGCCATTATACTTACAAGATCGGGAGTGTTTTGCCGCACCTTAAGTTGTAACGCTTACTGTTTTGGCTTATTGTTTACTTGGAACTTTGTGCTTCGCTGTGGGCGTTGGAGGGGGGGGGGGACTCATTTTCCATCCAACCTTATCTCATGTGCACCTATAACGTGTTTGGGCGCAGAAATTGTAGCTACGCATTAGGTTTGCGATCGTTTCGGAATTCGTTTGTTGCTGCATTTTACCCAGTGATCGAGGTTTGCATAAACCCGGGAAAGTTCAATACGGACACCATGTTACGTCATTCTATGCTGCACACCATTCCGTTAGTTCCTCCCTGTTCTTTCTTTCGCAACGGACCTCCAATCACATAAAACGTTCAAGTTTGTCAAAAGCCGAGTGACGAGCACTTTAAACATGCGTTTATTGTCTCAACCGCATAACTCAGCGTCCATGGTGGAGGTACACACGCAATGTTGATGCCTTGGGCTCCTGCCCCTGCCGTGTGTATGGCATAATTCCAAGGCAACAGTTATCCTTTATTTAACGCATTTACATCTAAAAATCTTGCAAGGACCTTAAATCTGCCGCCCTTCCGTAATGAGCGACAGTAGTCTTTTGAAAATTTTGCTTCTCCTAGAAAAATCCGCAACGCAAACACGATACAGATCATGCCTTATAACCCGCTAACCTTTGTTCTCTTCCGTTCCAGAGTGCCTTCCAGCGTGAAGAAGAGATGCTGCGGCGGTTCCGCTAGTGCTCCTGCTGTATTGTCGCGCGGAGAGACAAGCGGATCCCTGTATACGTTTTACCGTGAGAACGAGACCTGACGTGCATCGGTGTGG
Organism: Pollicipes pollicipes; assembly: GCF_011947565.3. Classification (NCBI taxonomy): domain Eukaryota; kingdom Metazoa; phylum Arthropoda; class Thecostraca; order Pollicipedomorpha; family Pollicipedidae; genus Pollicipes; species Pollicipes pollicipes. Next base: position 23,743,430 of record NW_023596921.1, read on the forward strand.
TTTGTGCATTTTGCATGTTTTTGTATGTCGCGTGGACAAACAAGCGGATTTTGTTACGTTTTACCATGCGAACAAAACCTGTACGCCTTAGGTGTTGTTTGTGTATTTTGTGTGTAAGTCTTTTCCAGTGTGTAACATTTTGTGTTCTCTTTTCACACAATACATGGTTTGCAATGATCTCTCATGTTTTTCCGTCATTGTTGCGGTGCTTGAATTTCACAAACTTACGCAATCCGTGTGGTGAAAAACAGGCGAGAAAGAGCGGAGCTTTTCATTTAACACCATAAGATGCAGAATATGGGTTAATATTGCTGCGGTATAAACGTTCAAACCCTTACATTTAACTACAAACATTTTTTTCTAACAAAGAAGATGATTAGACGCTACCATTCAGCACATTGACCGGAATCTCTTCACCTGTACTAGGGTATCAATGAAGCATAGCGGACAGGAACAGTTAGCTCATCCGAAGCAACCTGAGTGCTGTCACTGGTGACAAACTGTGAATGATCAGACCTAGTCGGCACTGTCATACTAAACTGGACTCAAGCGCTTTCGGTATGCAATGTTACTGGAACAACTGCTATAATATGTTGATTTTTTTCGTTGACTGCCTGGAATTTTGTTAGTCATATCGACTGTCTCTTAAACACAGGTAATTCTAACTCACGCTGTAGGCGCAGAGCGGTGTTTGAAAGCAAGAGAAAGGCCCACTTGAGGCTGCTTAGTGCACTGCCTGTCAGAAGAAAGGGTTGACGGCAAGATCCCCTCGAAAGCGTCCCGCAGGTAGTAATCCTCGCCTCTGTAAGCCACACCACCGTGTTCGCACCTTGTCACCCGGCCGTCAGCGGGGATTAGCGGGCGAGCAATTACCGCGTCGGACGTACCGGGGCCCTGACCACCCCTATTCAACGCCTTTTGGAAAAGCTAACCAGCGAACCATGCGCTTTGATGGGTCAAAAAATGTTCTGGGGTCAGTTCCTCCGGTGACAACGACAGTGAAGCAGTGCCGTGGAAGTCATCCGGGCTCCGTGGGATACCTTCCTGAAGCCATGGACTTCCTGCCGGATATCCTGTTTGACGTCAGCGAATGTCTGACGGTAAGTGGTCGCCTTTTCAAGCAGTTTGTGTCGTGGTCATCCAGTCCGATTCTTTGCCGTTACGACACTGACGTGTAATAAAACACGCGCGAGTCAAACCACGCTTGCCAAGTGTGTTATACAGCCGACTAAATGTGTCTCTGATTAAACACAGACAGCTGGGGTTAAAAGAGTTGATACAGATGAGATCATACACCTCAGTCCCATTAGTCTCGTTCAGCTTCGATTAATACAATAAACGGCATACACTTTCATACCTTACAAGGTGACTTGAGTTGCCGATCAACACAGCTTAGTCCCTTCATGCTAGCGTTATTACACACACCCAGTTTAATACCAAAGGTGACATCACATGATACAAAATTGTATCTTCAGTCGAATCATAAGTAAATCGAACATGGATTAACTGAAAAGGGACATGATGATGAAACAATAACTTCTTGGAACAAACGCTAATAATTTTGTTCTTGCCGGACATCAATCCAGTGGCCTGAAAACACTTAGTTATATTTGTGAGACGTTCCAGATTTGGTTGCAAAGAATGTCCCTGTCAAATACTGAGTAATGAAGTAAAAAGGACTACTAGGAGTTTTTGTTGTGCAGAAATGACATGCTTCGCTGTTGAACTTGAAATGCATAGTGATATAACAATTATTTTGCTTCCCCTGGCCATGTGTGAGCTCGCTAGTTGTAGTGCAATTACCGGCACAAATATGTCATTTTATGGCCGCGCGGTTACAGTAACAATGACTTCGTACAAATTCACAAACGTAAAATGTTGCCGCGAAGTGTTTTTGCGACGCGTGAGAAGCCAAATCATATCTCACCTTTAACTACTGGTTGTTAAGAGCGTGTGCACATTGCTTGTAACCAGTGATCTGTCCTCACTCGTGCGTCACTCAAGTGACGACAATGAGCTTTACTGTCAAAACCGAACCTTTTTTCGAAATCAATCGTTCTGAACGCAAAAATGCAGGTGACCTATAAGCTTTATATCATCTAAAACCCTTTTATGTTGAAAAACTAATGCAAAGAGTCATAAAAGGAGAAACGTTTCCCCAGTTCTTGTCACATATTGGTGTGCTATCATAATTGTGGTTATTGCTCCTTGCATAAACATTTACCGACATTGCTGTACAAACGTCTATCATTGAAGAGACAGTTGGGCAATGTAAAAACGTCAGTCGTGACTCTGGACATGCTGCCTGATCCAAATGAATAAAGCGTTTGGAGTCATTGGAACACATAGACGCCGAATGATCATGCTCAGTCGATGTGCCCAAAACACAAACACCAAACGTCATCATCGCCATCTAGACGTGGGGCAACGCATGAAAATCTCAGCATTGCCCGTTCCGTTGCGTATCGCTGACATCTGAAGCCGTGAATGCTGGATGACGGGCAGCGCGTGAATGGTGGCTGGGTTTGCCTCAGAAATATTTATGAGATGCACTCCTAACGCAGCGCCATTTTGCAGGAATACAGACTTTTTGATGGCATTGTGGAGAGCATCCTGAGCAATCTGCCGGAACTCGAGTGCGACATTCCACCGTCTTTTGGTACGTGATGTGGTGGAGATGCCTTTAACCTCTCGCGTGATGTCCTCATCACGCAAAACACATGTATCCAATGGGTTGATTACGGAATCCCGTTCGATGCGCGTCTATAATCGGCGTTGTTCTGTTTTATTTTGCCAGACATATCTGCAGAAACTCAGCAGAGTTCCGTGAAACGAGCTCTATTTTGGGAAGTGCTGTTCGTGCACTGCACGAAAACCACGTCTCCTATTTGTGACAAAAAGCAGCTCAGTAGATAACTTATGCCGTTGTCGATAAATGTTTTTGATAAAATAAAAGTTAAAGACTGTCTTTCTTTAACCGAGAGCATATCAAGAGTCGCTGCTTTAATCACTGCTTACTAGAGTCACCATTATGCACTGCGTTTTGTTTGTGATAGTTTTATGATCTGAGCACTTGCGTTAAGCGTTTTATCTTCAAGCGTTTTCGTTGTCATTAACATTCCAAGTCATGCCATCGCTGCGTCGGTAACGTATTGCAACCGTTAGCACTCAACGCTGTTCGTTTAGACGTGTGTTTCTGTCCGGCAGACTCAGGTGACAGCAGCACTAGTAAGGAGTCTGCAGCTGCCCAGCCGGTGGCGACCCCGCCGGTGGAAATGCCGCCGGTGGCCTTGCGTGCAGCTGCCCAGCCGGTGGCGACCCCGCCGGTGGATATTCCGCCGGTGGCCCTACCTGCAGCTACCCAGCCGGTGGCGAACCCGCCGGCGACGTCCGGCTCCAGCGTAGGCCTGGCTCGACCTGCGCCTCTCAGGGTGAAGAGGAGGCCCCGCATCCCCAAGCTCTCGTTCTTACAGGTGCGGGGCCTCATGGCGGACGTCGCCTCGCGCCTGGAGGAGAACAACGTGACTCTCCACGACCGCACAGTCCTCAAGGAGACGCATCGCATTGCGTATAAGAATTTCAAGGTGTGCGTACGGGATATTTTGCATGTGTTTACCCGATGTGTTTGTTGCAATAGAACTGGAAGTTTTGACTCGAGCAGTTCAATGGATAGTCCTGCGTTGGAGCAATATGGCCCGTGATAATTCATCCGGATTTTAAGCTCCAAACGTCATGTAACGTACATGTTCGGGGGTGTTTTGAAGCCCCTTGAAATTGGAACGCTTACTGTCTTGGCTTATTGTTTACATGGAGCCGTGTGCTTCGCTGTGGGTGTTGTGGGGTGGGGGAGGGGGGGGGGGGGAGGTCGGGGGACTCGTTTTTCAAGCAGGCTTATCTCATGTGCACCTATAATGTGTTTGGGCGCAGAAATTGTAACTGCGCATTAGTTTTGCGATCGTTTCGGACTTCGTTTGTTACCGCTTTTTGCCCAGTGATCGAGGTTTGTATAAACCTGGGAAAGCTCAATACGCACACCATGTTACGTCCTTCTATGCTGCACAACTTTCTCTTAGTTCCTTCCTGTTCTACCTCTCGCAACGAACCTCCAATCACATAAAACGTCCAAGCTTATCAATAACAGCCGAGTGGTTTTGCTTTAAACACAGATCCATTGTCTCAACCGCATATCTGAGCGTTCATGGTGGATATGCACACTCAATGTTAATGCTTTGGGCTGCTGCCCATTGCCGTGTGTATGGCATACTTCCAAGGTAACAGTTATCCTTTATTTAATGTATTCACATCAAGAAATATTGTAAGGAGCTTGAAGACTACCACCCTTCAGCAATGAGCGATAGTAGTCTTGTGAACATTTGGCCTCTCTAGAAAAATCCGCAACGCAAAGCCGATACAGATCATGCTTTATACCTCGCTAACATTTGTTCTCTTCCGTTCCAGAGTGCCTTCCAGCGTGAAGAAGAGATGCTGCAGCGGTTCCGCTAGTGCTCCTGCTGTAATGTCGCGCGGAGAGACAAGCGGATCCCTGTATACATTTTCCGTGCGAAAGAGACCTGACGTGCATCGGTGTGGTTTGTGTATTTTGCATGTTTTTGAATGTCGCGCGGACAAACAAGCGGATTTTTTACGTTTTACCATGCGAACGAAACCTGTACCCCTTCGGAATTCCTTGTGTGTTTTGTGTGTATGACTTTTCCAGTGTGTAACATTCTGTATTCCGTTTTCACACAATACATGTTAAGAAATAATCTCTCATGTTTTCCGTCATTGTGGTGGTGCTTGAATTTCACGAACTGATACAATTCACCAAGTGAAAAGGTGCACTAGAGCGAGCGGAACTTTTCACTAAACGCTATGATATGCAGAGTATGGCTTAATAAGGCAGCGTTGCAAACGCCCCGACCATTATATTTGACTACAAACACTTTTGTTAACAAAGAAGATGGTTAGACCCTACCATTCAGGACGTTGACCGGAATATTTTCACCTGCACCGGTGAGGTCGCTGTTATCCATGCTCAAAATCCTCCACACGTTCAGTCGGTTGGCAAGCCACCGTGGTGATGGCAAAGCTGACTGGTTCGGCGTACATACGAGTACAATCGAGGCGACGGTCACACACCGACAGCGCGACGCGAATGTGGGGCCGAAATGTCCTGGGCTGTTGAAGACATCGGAAAAGATTTGATTATGACGCAAGAAACAATGCACAGAGTCGGCCAGCTCTGGTGGCTTTGTGCAAAAGCGTCAGTGTTTCATGCGTCGGTAGGTCGACAACGGGCATCTATTCTGGCATATCTCGCTGGTCCACCACACCATCGCCGGTCTTTTTAACGGCGTCCCCACATGGTAATTGCAGCAAGGTATATAACCGTAAAATCATGTTTACATTCTTTAGCATACAAGTACCGTAAATAGAAAGACAGCACCGGAGATGTGTCAGGGCTGGACGTTAGAATAGTCCCAATTGCGCAAGCTGGGAGTGGTGGAAGGCGTGGCTAATATCCATTCGAAAAACCATCGCGCTGTGATGCTGAAATACCATCTGCGGGTGGTGTCCCATGGGCGTGCCAAATAAGTCAAGGTTCAAAGACTACCTCGAGGCTCAGGACGTAGTGTCAAGACACAGCAACAAAAAATATTCGGTTGCAGAAAGCCACAACATAAAACAAAATATTAGCACCATTAGTAAATGATCTATATGCGGGGGATGTCCCAAGGATGATACCGGAGCCCTCTCGAGATCGCCCTTTCCCCGACCTCCTCAACAAAGTTGAGTGCGCGCCTGTTTTGTACTTCACGGTAGAGGTCGGTCATGAAACAGCTAGACATCTTGAGTCAACAACCAATTTTTGTCTTGTCTACTTTGCGTACTACACTTGTAATTCCTCTGCCCCATCCGACAAGGCACATGCAGTCAGTAACACGTTTGCGGGTAATGCCTGCCAATGGGTGAGAAACGTATGATGCATATATGCCAAAGCAGCGACCAATACGAACTCCCAACGAGCGGCACTGTACGGATTGTCTTCAGCACTACAGGTCACATAGCAACGTGCGAATGTGGCACCATGGTCAGGGATATCACGTGCTGAAGTATATTAGGCGGCATGGGGGGGCGGGTGGGTGAGGAGGGGGGGGGGGGGGGGGGGGTGGGGGGGGGGCAAAAATTGTATCCTCGGCGACATGAATTTGTTTATTCGATGTTAAATTTCAACGAAACTTTGTCAATGTCTTGCGTCTTCAAACCTGTTTTCCGGCGCACGAATACATCACCTCTCAGATTGAAGTGATCCACCTTTTCGCGAAAGGCTAATAATCGATTGTGATTCACGGAAAAAAGTAAATTTGAGTAACAGATTACTGATGACAACCACTGTCCCCAGAGGTGTTGGTAAAGAGTATGGTTACAACCACAGTCATGATAAGGTGATAAGGTGAACAACTTGCAGACTGGCTTAACATGTAGAGGGGTTAACAAGAGAAAAGCCGGCCGAGTGAGTGCAAGATGGCTCCGACCGGGCGAGGATGAGGTGGCTCGACTGAGCGAGGATGAGGCGGCGCCGACCGAGCGAGGATGAGGTGGCGCCGGCCGAGCGCGGTGGACAACTGCCAACGGCCCACCTGTTCTGGGGAACGCACATGCTTGTCTCTTCGCGGCATTGCAGTAATTAAATGCACTTATTGGGTCCAGAGCAGGCCTGGATCTGAAAGGAAAAGTCTGCCTCGTTACGATTGTTTTGTGCAGCTGGCTTTTTGATAGTACGTAACCTTTTCTAGCGCGAGTAAAAAAGCAACATAAAACTTCAGATACGCTATTACTTCCTGTTGGGATGTGTGCACGGGCTGTGTACCGCAGGAGGCGGCCACTGCCGTCGCCGCCGCTGCCGCCTAACCTGTGTCCGGCCGGTCGAGGACGCTGAGCTGGTGCCACTCGACCGACGCTGCTGGGACCACCCCAAGACCGTGGTGGGCGACCACGATCCCTGGTGTCACCGGGTGTCGGTAGGGGCTGACGGCAGTCTGTTGGACAGGAGAGGAGTGTCTACTGGCTCAGAAGGCGGACGGCAAAGCTGCTGAAGCACTCACCGTCAGCGGTAGCACCAGTCCGGCCTCCGGGCGGCGCAGCTGGTGGACGGCCCGGGTGCGTGGCGTTGCACGTGGTGACCGGGTCGGGAAGAACTCTCACCGGGCGGAACTGGCGGGGCTGTCACCAGCACTTCTCGCCACAGGGGCTCCCAGACGGCGGCCGGTCCTGGTGGCCAGTGTTGGGTCCGGGTAGTGGGACCAGAGGGGCGTGCTGGGGCAGGACCGGGGCCGGCACGGGTCACCTGGTCAGTTGGCTCATCGAAAGCGAAGCCTGCGCAAGCTCGCGCCGCAGAGACATGTACAGTGATTGGTGGTGTTGAATGTGAGATGCTACGTTCGTAAATAGGCTCATTGCATGCTGTATAAGTTCTGCAGCCATCTGTCCATTTCCCAACTGGTCATCCAGTCAGTGAAAATAGAAAAGAGGGCAAAATGGCAGGAAGCAGAGAGGTTTTTGTAGACAACATGTCGTCTTTATGGCTACGATTTATTCATGATTTAGTAACATGTCCAAGCACCTTTTATACTATTGCTTCTTATTTATAAGCGCGGTTCGTTGTTGGCTTGGGAATAAATTGTGAATTTATATGAATATTTCCTATTGGTGTGGATATGTATGCACACACTTTGTATAGTAAGGTATTACGTTAGCCTTTATCGTTTGCGATAGCTCACAGCACATAATGTGTGTTCTCTAGTGTGGACAAAGAGCATAGCTGTAAGCGACGTCATGAATGCGTGTTCTGCTTGAACACGTGTTCGAATGTGACGCTCGCTCGTGACACTATTACTTCGGTTGCGGCCAGGCTTTTTCACAAAGGGCTGATTGTTCCAAAGTTAATAGCCACTGTATGTTAAACACCAGGCAAGAGCGTAAGGTGGTGCACATGCGAATGCGGCACTTTGATAATGCATTTCGAAAAGTAACAACAACTTAATGTTACAGTGCTCGTGCTGTTTCTCAAGGAATGCATTTATACAATGAAAAGTGTAGATCAGGCAGCTTTTTGCACCCAAGCATTGCAGTTAGACCTTTGCAAAGGTGTTACACGATGCTCAGGAGCATCGAAAACATACACAAGAGAGGTATGTATGGTCTGTTGCCGCTCCCTTACCATGTGCGGTACGCCAATAATTGGGAGAAAGCATGAAAGAACATTGCCGAAGGAGCGCCTTTCTTCGCTGCCAACCAACTATACCAGGATCTCCAGCTTACGCCACCAATCGGCTGTACATTTGGACAGAGCCCAGCAGTATGTGTGCATCATTGTCAAGGCAAAGCTGCCAGTGTATGTGTTAGTTAGTGTCAGTTAACTGGACTCATGCGCTCCCGGCATGCAATCTATTTTCAATGAACACATGACGTTTTGTTTTTTTCGTAAACTGCCTGGTGTTTAGCAAGTCCTACAGATTTTCGCCTAAACACAGATAATTCTAACTCATGCTGTAGGCGCAGAGCAGTATTTGAAAGCAAGAGAGGGGCCCACATGCGGCTACTTAGTGCACTGCCTGTCAGAAGAAAGGGTCGACGGCAAGATCCCCTCGAAAGCGTCCCGCAGGTATTAATCCTCGCCTCTGTAAGCCGCACCACCGTGTTCACACCTTGTCACCGGGATATCCGGCCTTCAGCGGAAATTATCGGGCAAGCAATTAACGCGTCCGATATGCCCAAGCCCTGGCCGCCCCTATTCAACGCCTTTTGGCATAGCTAGCGAGAAAACCTGCATTTGGAAGGGTCCGAAGGAGTTGCAGGGGTCAGTTCTTCCGGTGACGACGACAGTGAAGCCATGCCGTGCCAGTCATCCACGCTGCGTGGGTGACTGACATCCCGGCACTAAGATGTCTTCCTGAAGTCATGGACTTCCTGCCATCGTGTCTGACGCCACCAAAGTTGTGACCGTAAGCGGTTGCCTTTTCAACGAATTTTGTGCCATTGTCAGAAAACCCGACTCTTCGCTGTTACGACATTGACATGTAATAAAACGCGCGAGAGTGATGCAACGCTTGCCGAACGTGTTCTACAGTGAACGGAATGTGCCGTCGATTAACACAGACAGCCGGTGGTTAACAGAAATGATGCACCTCAGTCGCATAATTCTGGCTTAACTCAGCATCATACCATAATTGGCATACCCTTTCTTACCTTGCATAGTGAACTGAGTTATCACTCAGCTCACCTAAGCCCTTTTCATGCTAGCGGTATCAAACGAACCCAGTTTAATACCAAATCTGAGAACCCATGGGAGGAAATCATAAACATAATCAAAGCCAGCATTGATTAACTAAAAAGGGACATGACGATAAATCAATTGCTTTTCGGAGAAGAAACCGAAGGCGATTTTTCTAGCCAGACAATACAGAGGTCAAGATTCTGCCAAGTCATGTTTTGTGACATCTCAGGTGTGGTCCCATGGTATGTGTTTGTCCAACGTTGAATTATAAAATGGAAAAGAACTGCTAGGTGTTTACGTTGATCAAAAATGCAACGCTTCGCTGCTGAGCTTCAAATGCGTAATGTCGTGATCACTGTTTCGCTCTCCCTGCTCCCGCAGAACTTGCGAATTGTGGTTTGATTCCCGGCACTAAGATGTCAGTTTATAGCCGTGCGGTTACATTAGCAATGCCTTTGTATGAATACGACAATGCAAAATTTTGCCGGCACATGTTTTGCAAAGTCCGAGAAGCCAAATCACATCTCAACTTCACTTGTTGATTGTTAAGAGCGACCGCTTATCGCTTGTGACCAGTGATATGTGATCCCTCGTACGTCTCTCTTATGGCTTGGATGACCTTGATTTTTCGAAGCCAAGACCTTTGCCAATTAAATTGTTCTGGACGCAGGAATGCAGGTGACCTATAATATCACGTCTTTTGAGAAAGTTTCATGTTGCAAAACTAACGCTGAAATGTCAGTAAAAGTGAAACATCTTCCCAGTTCTTGTCATGGATTGGCATGCTCTGAGACTTATGGTTATTTCTCGTTGCATAAACATTTACCGACATTGGTCTAACAACGTCTACCAATGAAGAGACCATTGGGCAATGCAAAAATGTTGGTCAAAAGTTTGTACTTGCTGCTTTATCTGAATCACTGAAGTGTCTGGGGTCATTGGAACATATGTGCGCTGCATGACCATGCTCCGTCGATGCGCCGAAAAACACCAAACACCGAAAGTCGTCATCGCCATCTAGACATGTGGCAATGCATGGAAACCCCAGCGTGACCGGTTCTGCTGCGTATCGCTGACATCTGAAGCCATGGGTGCTGGATAACGGGCAGCATATGAGTGGTGGCTGGGTCTGTCCCACAGCGGTAGTTGTGGAATGCAATCCTAGCGCGGCGTCATTTTGCAGGAATACAAGCTTTTTGATGACACTGTCGAGGACATCCTGAGGGACCTGCCGGAGCCCGGAACGTTCGAGTGCGACAGTCCACCGTCTTTTGGCACGTGATGGGGCGGAGATGTCTTTAGCCTCTCACGTAGTGTCCTCATCACGCAAAGGCATGTATCCAAATGGTTAATTACGAAATTTAGCTCGACCTGCCATTAAAAAGGTATCCATCATTGTGTCGATAGTGTAATGTAACCATCGGCACTCAACATGTTTTGCTTAGACGTGTGTTTCTGTTCGACAGGCACAGGCGACAGTATTACTAGTGAGGAGTCTGCAGCTGCCCAGCCGGTGGCGACCCTGCCGGTGACACCGGCTCCAGCGGGGGCCGGGCTTGACCTGCGCCCCTGAAGGCCAAGAGGAGGTCCGGCATCCCCAAGCTCTCGTTCTTACAGGTGCGGTGCCTCATGTCGGACGTCGCCTCGCGCCTGGAGGAGAGCGACCTGACTCTCCACGACTGCACAGTGCTCAAGGAGACACATCGCGCTGCGTATAAGAATTTCAAGGTATATGTACGGGGTGTTTCGCATGTGTTTGCCTGATGTGTTTGTTGCAATACAACTGGACGTTCTGACTTGAACAGGTCATTGTATATTTCTGCGTTAGGGCAGTACTGCTCATAATGATTCATCCTGATCGTAGGCTTAAAACGCCATTTAACGTACAAACTCGGTGGTGTCCTGCAGGCTCTGAAGTTAGAGCGATTAGTGTTTTGGATTGTACGGCAAAATATAGATGAAACTTTATGTTTCGCTGTGGGATTTGGGCGAGGGGGACTCGTTTTTTAACCAGCGTTGTCTCATTTGCACCTATAAGGGATGTTGGCACAGAAATCGCAAATTCGCACCAGGTGTGCGACTGTTTCTAACTTTGTTTTTTGCCGCTTTCTACCCAATGATGGAGCTTTGTAAAAACCTGGGAGAGCTCGACTTACCAGTCATGTTGTGTCTTTTGATGATTCACTCCCTACTCTTATTTAGCTCTTGTTCTACTTTTCAAAACAAATATACAATCACCGAACATGCTCAAGTTCTTCAATAAATTCGAGCTTCGGGTACTTTAAACGTAAGTTCATTAACCACGGGTATATCTGAGCGACAGTGGCGAGCTGCACAAGAATGTTAATACTTTGAGTTGCTGCGCCTTGCCGTGTGTATGACATGCTCCCAAGGCAAGAGCTATCCTTTATTACCAGCCTTCCCTAAGGAACGATGACAGTCTCTTGAAAAATTGGCCTCTTCTAGAAAAATTAGCAACGCAAACACGATATCAGATCACGCTTTGTTGTTCGCTAACGTTTGTTCTCTTCCGTTCCAGAGTGCCTTCCAGCGTGAAGAAGAGATGCTGCAGCTGTTCCGCTAGCGCTCCTGCTGTATTGTCGCGCGGAGAGACAAGCGGATCTCGTGATACGTTTTAACGTCCGAACCAGACCTAACGTGGATCGGTGTGGTTTGTGTATTTTGCATGTTTTGATATGTCGCGTGAACAAACAAGCGTATCTTTTTTTACGTTTTGCCGTGCGAACAGAACCTGTACTGCTTCGGTGTGGTTAGTGTATCTTGTTCTCTGTAAGCGTTTTCAAGTGTGAAGCATTTTGTACTCACTTTTCGCACAATACACCTTTTGGAATTATCTCTAATGATTTTTCCGTCATTGCGGCGGTGCTCGAATTTGTCAAACTGATACAATCCACCCAGTGAAAAGCTGTCGAAAAGATGCAAAAGTATTCACTCGACGCCATAATACACAGGATATGGCTAAAAAGGCAACGTTGCAAACGCGCCGAAAGTTTCATTTGAGAACAAATGTTTTTGCTAATAAAGAAGATGGTCAGACGCACACCATTCAGCACGTTGACCGGAATCTCTTCACCTGCACCGGTGAGGTCGTTGTTATCCATGCTCAAAATCCTCCACAACATCAGCCGGTTGACAAGCCATTGTGGTGATGGCAAAGCTGACAGGTTCGGCGTACATACGAGTACAATCGAGGTGACAGTCACACACCGACAGCGCGACGCGAAGGTGGGGCCGAAGTGTGTTGGGCTGCTGAAGACATCGGAAAGGATTTGATTATGACGCAAGAAACAATGTGCACAGTCGGCCAGCTCTGGTGGCTTTGTGCAAAGCGTCAGTGTTTCATACGTCGAAAGGTCATCAACGGGCAGCCCCTCCAACGCATCTCGCATATGCACCATAAGGTCCCTTTTGCGGGGTCCCAACAAAGCAATTGCAGCAACGTATATAACCGCAGAATGATGTTTATTTTTTTCAGTATACAGCCACAGTAAAAAGAAAGACAACAGCGGAGCTGTGAGAACGCTGTACGGCAGAATGGTTTCAACTACGTAAGATGGGAATTGTGGTAGGCGTGACTAATACCGATCGAAATACTATAGCGCTTATCTGCGGATGAGATGGCACGGGCGGGCCATATGAGTCAAGGGTCAAAGGCTACCTCCAGGCTCAGGACACTGGGTGAATGCAGAGCAATGGAAAATATTCGCTTGCAAAAAGCCACGACAGGAGACAAAATATGATGGCCTTTAGTTGATGTTCTGTATGCCGGGGACGTTCCGAGGTCTATTTTCGTAGCCCTCTTGAGGTCGCACTCTTCACCACTCTTTTCTACCAAACCCGTGCTCGTCCGTTCAGTATTGCACGCTACAGGTAGGGGATAAACTAGCTGAACATATTGCAACAATCACCAAATGTTTATTTGTGTACATGTTGATGTAATTCCTCCCCTTTCCGCACATACTTTTGTGCTATGCGACGGAAAGTTCAGCCGGCTAGTCAACCGGCTGAACATGTGGAGGATTTTGAGCATGGATAACAACGATCTCACCGGTGCAGGTGAAGAGATTCCGGTCAACGTGCTGAATGGTGTGCGTCTGACCATCTTCTTTGCTAGCAAAAGTATTGTGCGACACCTTCAGCCTCGCTCGGCCGGTCAGCTTTCCGCATGGATGAGGCGGCGCCAGCCAAGCGGGTGAGGTGACATCGGCCGCACGAGGCAGAGGTGGCACCGCACGAACCACATAGAAATAGCGACGGCCGAGCGTCGGTAAAATGGCACCGCCTCACCCACTTAGCCGGCGCGGCCGAGCAGACGAGATGGCCTCTGTCGAGCGAAGATGAGATGGCGCCAGCCCAGCGCAGGTGAGGTAGCCCGGCTGAGCGAGGGGGAGGTGGCGCCGGCCGAGAAACCTGGAAACGTGGCACATTGGCCGGGGATATCAGATCTTAAAATCGGTTGGGGGGAAGGCGCAGAGAAAAGGTTCACTAAGCATGCAACGAAAGCCTAATTTTTCGGCAGTTTAGCCACCTTAAACTGCGTCTTCGATGTTAGAACTTTAAACTTTTTTCAATTTTTTTGTAGATTCAAAATTGTTTTCACTGTGGAGAAACAATTTTCCATTCTGAATTTGTGTGATTTGCCTTGTGAAAAGCCCAAGTGTAATTCACCGAAAAAAGCATTTTACTAAACCTCAGCAAGGCATCACTGATGACTTCCACTGTCGCTGGTGATATTAGATAAGTACTACAGCCATGATATGTGATAGATACACTTCCCATTAATGTCAAAAACATGAAGTACCATTCATCTGGGTTGCAGAGTACTTTTAAAGCTGCCACATATTGCAGGTATTTGTTTTTTTATCCCATCTAGGCGTTATAGGATGCCTTTTTGATCAGCTTCCAAAACAACCCAAGTATGTGCCGCCGGGCTTAGCATGTGAAAAGGTTAGCATGGCAAAGACGGGCTTAACGAGTGTGAGGTGGTGCTGGCTTCACAAGGCTGAGGCGGCGCCGGCCAAGCGGGTGAGGTGGCATCGGCCGCGCGAGGCTGAGGCGGCGCCGCCCGAACCACATCGAAATAGCGACGGCCGAGCGCTGTTAGAATGGCGTCGCCTCACCCGCTTAGCCGGCGCGGCCGAACGGACGAGATGGCGTCTGTCGAGTGAAGATGAGATGGCGCCAGCCCAGCGCAGGTGAGGTAGCCCGGCCGAGAGAAGGGGAGGTTGCGCCGGCCGAGAGTGCGAACTTGTGCCGGCCGAGAGAGGGTGACCTGGCGCCGGCCGAGAGAGGGTGACCTGGCGCCGGCCGTGAGAGGGTGACCTGGCGCCGGCCATGCGCGGTGGACAGCTGCCGGATGGCCTCCAGCTCTTTGGTCAACACGTACATGTCTCATTGCTGCGCTACAGCAATTACATATACTTAATGTGCGCAGGGTATGACGGGTCTCAATAGAAAACTGTCTCGTTTGTATATCTGTGCATTTTGCTTTGCGATGAAATGTTAACTCCTCTGGCGTTCGGAAAAACAACGATAAACTTCAGACATGTGTTTAGTTGCATCAAGATCTCGGCCTAAATAAATCACAACATGCGTGACAGGCTGTATTTTCTATTTTCTAGCGCCCGAGGTCTGACCATAAATGAACCCTTGCTAAGTGATCGATCAAACCACAAGCGACCCGGCAACCTTTCCTCCGCTCGACCGTCCTGTTACGGCGAGCGAATGAACGAGCCAGCCTTGGCCGGGCTGCCCGCCGAACCTCCTGCCGGACACCCTGCCGAACCCCCAAATAACCTGCCGGGACTGAGCGGGCCGACCGCGGCAGGGCAGCGGGAGCCGTCGACACGCGGGCCGAGTGCCGACGCCGCGCCGACGCCGCGTCAGCGGCAGGCTCGACCCCGAGCACGCCGGCCCCAGCCCAGACAGCGGCTCTGCGAAGAGGTCGAGTTATCATACCAGGCGGGTCAGCCACTTTCGCCGTCTATGGATACAGACGCGCCACTGACGTCTCCGGGGTCGACCGACGGCGGGCACTCCCCCTCCCAAGTGAGTGTTACGGCACTGCGGCACTCAGGCTTGTGTGCGACCGTGTCTGCCGCTTCTTTCTTGGCATCGCAGAACAACCCTGCAGAAATGCTCTTCGTCATTTTGGTATTGTTAGAGTTCTTGGGCGTGGTCTTTTCGCAACCTGCACATTTTGCAGCTCATCAAGTTCTATTTCGACTTTTTACGTGTCACCAGCTTTGTAATTTACCAGTTCGATTTTCACCATTTGTCATGTCAACGTTTACGTACGTAAATATTTCGCAACATGCTGTTGAATCGTTCGCTCTTTTGACATGCTGACATTGTTACCTTTTCCATTACTGTACCTTGGCATTTAACCGATTCTACTATTAAACATGTTGACGTTTCGCATGCCCCCATTTTATTGTCATCACATGTCATCTATAACATGGCATCACCGGGATGTTTTGTCCAAAAAACCCTGACAACAGGTCTCCCAAAGCGTTCCCGGTCTCCCACAGATCATGGGTCTCGCAAGCGTCAGAGACCTTATGTTAAATACCAGCGTTCCATACAGCGGCCCTATTCACACACCTGAACAACGCGCAGAAGGTAGGTGACACACAATTTCTCAAATTTTTAGTGACCTAAGGGACATCACGGCAAAAATTTCAGAAATATGCCGGCAAATGGCATTGGTTTCATCAGCATGGCCGCAATGGGTGCTACGAGTGGCGTTCGGTTGCAACATAATCCAGGTAACATCCCTAACTGCAATGGCGGCATGCTCTCTGAGCCAATGTTTAAGGCAGTCTCTCAGTGCATCGCTGATTGTGTCTAAAATTGGCTTTGCTGCGTCCACACTTCATCACATGGGTACTAGGGCATCGTTGAAGCAAAGCGGACAAGAACAGTTAACTCATCGGAAACAGCCTGAGTGCTGTCACACCTAGTCCGCAAAATCCTACTAAACTGGACTCAGTCGCTCTCGGTATGCAATCTTATTGGCAAAAACTGACATATTAGTATTGATATATTAGGTTGTTTTTTTCGTTAACTGCCTGGAATTTTGCAAGTCCTAACGATTTTCGCGCAAACAAGGTAGTTCTAACTCGTGCTGTAGGCGAGTTAGAATTACTAGTAATTGTTAGTCAGAGCGGTGCTTAAAAACAAGATAACGGCCCATGTGAGGCTGCTTAGTGCACTGCCTGTCGGAAGAAAGGGCCAACGGCAAGATCCCCTTGAAAGCGTCCCGCAGGCACTAATCCTCGCCTCTGTAAGCCACACCACCGTGTTCGCGCCCTGTCACCCGGCCGTCAGCAGGGATGAGCGGGCGTACAATTAACGCGTCGGACGTACCGGGGCCCTGGCCAGCCCTATTCAACAAATTTTGGCAAAGCTAGCAAGCGAACCTGCGCTTTGAGGAGTCAGAAAGTTTTCCAGGGGTCAGTTGCTCCGGTGACGACGACAGCGAAGCAGTGCCGTGCAAGTCATCTGGGTTCCGTGGGATACCCTCCTGAAACCATGGACTTCCTACCGGATGTCGTGTTTGACGTCAGCGAATTTCTGACGGTAAGTGGTCGCCTTTTCAAGTACTTTGTGTCGTGGTAAGACAGTCCGATTCTTCGCTGTTACGACACTGACGTGTAATAAAACACGCGCGAGTGATACCACGCTTGCTAAGTGTGTTCTACAGCCAACTAAATGTGCCTTCGATTAAATACAGGCAGCTGGGGTTAAAAGAGTTGATGCAGATGAGATCATACACCTCAGTCTCATACGTCTCGTTCAGGTTCGAGTAACAAAATAAACGGCATACACTTTCGTGCCTTACAAGGCGACCTGAGTTGCCGATCAACGCAGCTTAGTCCCATCATGCTAGCGTTATGACAGGTACCCAGTTTAATACCAAAGGTGACATCACATGATACAAATTTGTATCATCAGTCGAATCATACGTAAATCGAACATGGATTAACTGAAAAGGGACATGATGATGAAACAACAGCTTTATGGAACAAAAACTAATAATTTGCTTCGTACCGGACATCAATCCAGTGGCCTAAAAACTCTTAATTATACCTTTGAGACGTTTCAGATTTGGTTGCAAAGAATGTCCCTGTCAAATGCTGAGTTATGAAGTAAAAAGGACTATTAGGGGATTTTGTTGTGCAAAAATGTCATGATTCGCTGTTGAACTTGAAATTCATAGTGATGTAACAATTATTTCGCTTCCCCCGGTCATATGTGAGCTGACCAGTTGTAGTGCAATTACCGGCACAAATATGTCAGTTTTTGGTTACATTAGCAATGACTTCGTATAAATACACCAACATAAAATGCTGCCGCAAAATGTTTTTGCGACGCGTGAGGAGCCAAAACATATCTCACCATCAATTACTGGTTGTTAACAGCGTGTGCTCATTGTAATCAGTGATCTGTGCTCACTCGTACGTCGCTCTTTTGACGTAAGTGAGCTTGAATTTCAAAGCCTAAGCTTTTTCAAATTCGATCGTTCTGGACGCAAAAATGCAAGTGATCTATACGCAGGTGACATATTTACCTAATATTTACCTATACCTAATACTATATATCTATATATATATATATATATATATATATATATATATATATATATATATATACCTATACCTAATATTGACCTATTTACCTATACCTAATGCAGGTGACCTATTTCAACCAACCTTATCTCATGTGCACATATAACATGTTTGAGCGCAGACATTGTAACTGCACATTAGGTTTGATATCGTTTTGCACTTAGCTTTTTGCTGCTTTTTACCCAGTGACTGAGGTTTACATAAACCTGGGAAAGCTTAATACCCACACCATGTTAAGTCCTTCTATGCTGCACAACTTTCCCTTAGTTCCTCCCTGTTCTACCTTTCGCAACGAACCTCCAATCTCATAAGACGTTCAAGTTCATTACTGAAAGTCGAGTGGCGAATACTTTAAGCACACGTTCATTGTCCCAGCCACATATCCGGGAGTACACGGTGGAGATACACACGCAATGTTAATGTTTTGAGTTCCTGCCTCTTGCCGTGTGTATGGCATACATCCAACGTAACAGTTATCCTCTGTTCAACGCATTTACATCTAGAAATCTGCTAGGATCTTGAAGACTACCGCCATTCCCTAATGAACGATTGTAGTCTTTCGAAAATGTTCCTGCTCCTAGAAAAATCTGCAACGCAAACACGATACAGATCATGCTTTGTAACTCGCAAACATTTGTTCTCTTCCGTTCCAGAGTGCCTTCCAGCGTGAAGAAGAGATGCTGCAGCGGTTCCGCTAGTGTTCCCGCTGTATTGTCGCGCGGAGAGACAAGCGGATCCCTGTATACGTTTTACCGTGCGAACGAGACCTGACGTGCATCGGTGTGGTTTGTGTATTTTGCACGTTCTTGTGTGTGACGCGGACAAAAAAAAAAACAGATTTTTTTGCGTTTTACCATGCGAACGAAACCTGTACTCCTTCGTTGTTGCTTGTGTATTTTGTGTGTAAGTATTTTCCAGTGTGTAACATTCTGCATTCTGTTTTCACACAATACATGTTTTACAATAATCTCTCATGTTTTCCCGTCATTTGTGGCGGTGCTTGAATTTCACGAACTGATACAATCCACCTAGCGAAAAGGTGCACAAGAAGGAGCGGAACCTTTCACTGAACGCTATGATATGCAGAGTATGGCTTAATATTACAGCTATGCAAACATCCTGACCATTACATTTGACTACAAACACTTTTGCTAACAAAGAAGATAAATAGACGCTACCATTCAGCACGTTGACTGGAATCTCTTCCTCTGCACCGGTGAGGTCGTTGTTATACATGCTCAAAATCCTCCACATGTTCAGCCGGTTGACAAGCCACCGTGGTGATGGCAAAGCTGACCGGTTCGGCGTACATACGAGTACAATCGAGGTGACAGTCACACACCGACAGCACGACGAGAATGTGGAGCCGAAATGTCCTGGGCTGCTGAAGACATCGGAAAGCATTTGATTATGGCGCAAGATGCAATGCGCACAGTCGGCCAGCTCTGGTGGCTTTGTGCAAAAGCGTCAGCGCTTCATGCGTCGGAAGGTCAACAAACGGCATCTCTTCTGGCATATCTCGCTGGTCCACCACACCATCGCCGGTCTTTTTAAAGGCGTCCCCAGATGACAATTGCAGCGAGGTATATAAGCGCAGAGTCATGTTTTTATTCTTTAGCATACAAGTACTGTAAATAGAAACACAACAGCGGATATGTGAGAGCGCTGGACGTTAGAGTCGTCACAAATGCGTGAGCTGGGAGTGGTGGAAGGCGTGTCTAATGTCCACTAAAATACCGTAACGTTTACCCGCGGGTGATGTCCCATGGGCGTGCCAAATAAGTCAAGGGTCCAAGACTACCACGAGGGTCAGGACACGGTGTCAAGACACAGCAACGAAAAACATTCGCCTGCAGCAAGCCACAGCATAAGACGAAATATGAGAGCCAGTAGTAGATTATCTATATGCGGGGATGTCCCGAGGGATGCTTCCGGAGCCCTCTCGAAATCGCCCTTTCCCCGACCTCCTCAACAAAGTCGTGTGCGCGCCTGTTTCATACTGCACGGTAGAGGTAGGTCATGAAACAGCTAGACATCTTTGGTCAACAACCAAATTTCTGCTTGCCTACATAGTGGTGCAATCCATCTGCCCCATCCGAAAAGGCGCATGCAGTCAGGAACACGTTTGCGTGTAAGACCTAACAATGAGTGAGAAATGTATGATGCATAAATACCAAAGCGGTGATCGACACGAACTCCCAACGAACAACACTGCACCGCTTGTTATCAACAGCACAGGTGGCATTGGCCACGTGGGAATGTGGGACCATGGTCAGGAGCATCACATCCTAAAAGATATTAGGGGGGGGGGGCAGAATTGTGTCCTGGATGACATGAATTTGTTTCTTTCATATTAAGGCTTAAGGCAACTCTTCAATGTCCCGTAAATTTAAATCTGTTTTCCAGCGCACGAGTGATATCCCCTCTCAGATTTAATTGATCCACCTTTTCGAGAAAGGCTTAAAATCTATTGTGATCCACAGAAATGTTTTAGTAACTGTGAGTAAAGATCACTGATGACAACCACTGTCGCCGAAAGTGTTGGTGATGATGATGGCGACAGCCACAGCCATTATTAGGTGATAATTTCGGTTACTACTGCTTGAATTACATGCATTGACATGCATCTGGGCCACCCAGTACTTTTAAGGCTGCCATATATTGCAACAAATTGTTTATTTCAATCCAGGTGTTGTCATTTCAGACGCAGTCGAATGCTATGATATAATCAGCTACCAAAATGACTCAAATGTTTACACACTGGCATAACATGCAGCGGGGTTAACAAGAGAAAAACCGGAAGAGTGAGTGTGAGGTGGCGCCGATTGAGCAAGGATGAGGTGGCGCCGGCCGAGTAAGGATGAGGTGGTGCCGACGGGGCAAGGATGAGGTGGTGCCGACGGGGCAAGGATGAGGTGGCGCCGACCGAGTAAGGATGAGGTGGTGCCGACCGAGCGAGGATGAGATGGCGCCGACCGAGCAAGGATGAGGTGGTGCCGACTGAGCGAGGATGAGATGGCGCCGACCGAGCGAGAATAAGATGGCGCCGACCGAGCGAGGATGAGGCTGCGCCGAACGAGCGCGGTGGACAACTGACAATAGCCCACCAGTTCTGGGGAACGCACATGCTTGTCTCATCGCGGCATTGCAGTAATTGCATTGCATTGCAGGGTGTAGAGCAGGCCTGGATCTGGGGAGAAAAGTCAGTCCCGTTACGATTGCTTTGTGCAACTGGCTTCTTCATAGTTCGTAACCTTCTCTAGCGGGTGTAAAAAAGCATAAAACATCAGATATGCTATTGCTTGCAGCATGATCTTGACCTGAATAAGGCGACACCCGCGTCACAGGCTGCATTCGCTATTTTCCACCGCCCGCCGTCTGACCATAAATGACTCCTTGCCAGGGGATCGGCCAAGCCACAAGCGATGCGGCGGCCCGTCTGTCACTAGTCCAGCAACCCCGGTTTGAAGTGTGAAGTCTGAGTGTATCAGCCACAGTGATATGTCTGTCGTACAGTGATGAGTGTGTCCCGCTGGTGGGGTGTGTGGCACGGGCTGTGTACCACAGGAGAGGGCGGATTGTGTACCGCAGTTGCCTCATCGAGAGCGGGACCTGCGCCCGCTCGCGCCGCCGAAACATGTACAGTGATTGTTGGTGCTGAGCGCGGGATGCTCTGTACGTAAATAGGTTCATTGTATGCTGTGCAAGTCCTGCAGGCATCTGTCTATCTCCTAACTGGTCATCCAGACAGTGAAAATAGAAAAGACAGCAATATGGCAGCGAGCGGAGAGGAGTTTGTGAACATGTCCTCTCTATGGTTATGATTTAGTTATGATTTACCAACATGTCCGAGCATCGTTTATATTATTGCTTCTTATTTATAAGCGCGCTTCGTTGTGGGCTTGGGAATAAATTCTGAATTGATATGAATATTTTCAGGTGGTGTGGATAAGTATGCACGCACTTGTTATGCTATGGTATTACGTCAGCCTTTACCGTTTGCGATAGCTCATAGCGCATAATGTGTGTTCTCTAAGGTGGACAAAGAGCGTAGCTGTACGTGATGCTGCGAATGCGTGTTCCGCTTGAACAGGCGTTCGAATGCACGCTCGCTCGTGACACTAAAACTTCAGTTGTGGCCATGCTTTTTCACAAAGTGCTGATTCTTCCAAGGTAAACAGCCACTGTGTATTAAACACCAGACCGGAGTGTAAGGGGCACACATGCGAATGCGGTACTTTGATCATGCATTTCGAAAAGTAACAACAGCTTAATGCTACAGTGCTCGTGCTGTTTCTCAAGGCATGCATTTATACAATGAAAAGTGTAGATCATATATCCTTTTGCACCTAAGCATTGCAGTTAGACCTTTGCAATGATATTAGATGATGTTCGGGAGCATCGAAAATATACCTCAGGGAGGTATGCATGGTCGGTTCTCGCTCCCTTACCATGTACGGTACGCCATTAATTAGAAGAAAGCATGAAAGAACATCGCCGAAGGAGCGCCTTTCTTCGCTGCCAACCAACTATACCAGAATCTCCAGCTTACGCCAACAATCGGCTATACATTTGAATAGAGCCCAGCAACATGAGTGCATCGTTGTCATGGCAACGCTGTCAGTGTATGCGTTAGTCAGTCAGTGTCAGTTAACTGGGATCATGCGCACCCGGCATGCAATCTATTTTCCAAGAACACATATGACGTTTTTTCGTAAATTGCCTGGTGTTTTCAAAGTCCTAACGATTTTTGCCCAAACACAGGTAATTCTAACTCACGCTGTAGACGCAGAGCGGTGTTTTAAAGCAAGAGAACGGCTCACGTGCGGCTGCTTAGTGCACTACCTGTCAGAAGAAAGCGTCGACGGCAAGATCCCCTCGAAAGCGTCCTGCAGTCACCTCTGTAAGCCACACCACCGTGTTCACACCTCGTCACCAGGATACCCGGCCATCACCGGGGATTAGCGGACAAGCAAATACCCCGTCGGATGTGCTTGTCCCCTGCCACCCCTATTCAACGCCTTTTGGGATAGCTAGGGAGCAAACCTGCATTTTGAGTGATCCGAAGGGGTTCCAGGGGTCAGCTCCTCCGGCGACGTCGACATTGAAGCCATGCCGCGCAAGTCACCCACGCTCCGTTGGATATATTCTTGAAGTCATGGACTTCCTGCCGGACATCGTGTTTGACGTCAGCGAATTTGTGACCGTAAGCGGTTGTCTTTTCGACAAACTTTGTGCCGTTGTTGGAAAATCGGATTATTCGCTGTAACGGCATTAACGTGTAATAAAACCGACGCGAGAGTGATGCCACGCTTACCAAACGTGTTCTACAGCCAACGAAATGTGCCTTCGATTAAACACAGACAGCCGGTGGTTAGCATAGATGATGCACCTCAGCTGCATAGTTCTGGTTCAACTTAACATAATACCAGCCAGCCAGCATAGCATAGCTAAAGCCAGCATAGCTTTCTTACGTTTCATAGTGAACTGAGTTACCAATCAGCACACCTTTTCCCTTTTCATGCCTTATCAAACGAACCCAGTTTTATACCAAAAATGAGATTCCATGGGACGAAATCATAAGGTAACGCAAGCATTGAGTGACTAAAAAGGGACATGATGATAAAATAATTGCTTTTCGGAGAAGAAAATGGAGGCAAATTTCCTAGCCGGACAATACAGAGGTCAATATTCGGCCAATTCATGTTTTGGGACATCTCAGGTGTGGCTCCATGGTATGTATTTGTCCAACGTTGAATTATGAAATGAAAAGGACTGATGGCGTTCTTCTTGCGTAAAAATGCGACGCTTCGCTGCTGAGCTTCAAATGCGTAGTGACATAATTATTATTTTGATCTCCCTGCCCCTGGAGAACTTGCCATTTGTGGTGTAATTTCCGGCACTAAGATGTCAGTTTGTAGCCATGCGGTTACATTATCAATGCCTTCGTATAAATACGACAACGCAAAATTTTGCCGGCAAATGTTTTGCGACACCCGAGAAGCCATATCATATCTCATCTTCACTTGTTGATTGTTAAGAGCGTCTGCTTCTGGCTTGTGGCCAGTGATCTGTAATCCCTCGCACGTATCTCTTACGGCGTGGGTGACCTTGATTTTTCGAAGTCGAAGCCTTTCCCAATTACATTATTCTGAACGCAAGAATTCAGGTGACCTATAAGTATTACATCTTTTCAGAATGCTTCATGTTGCAAAACTAGAACTGAAAAATCAGTAAAGGTGAAACGTATTCCCAGATCTTGTCATGGATTGGTATGCTCTGAGACTTGTGGTTATTTCTCCTTGCATAAACATTTACCGACCTTGGTCTAACGTCCATCAATGAAGAGACAATTGGGCAATTAAAAAATGTCAACAGAACCAACGTGTCAACTGGACCCATGCGCTCCCGGCATGCAATGTATTTTCCACGAGCACATATGTCGTTTTTTTAAATTGCCTGATGTTTTGCAAGTCCTAACGATTTTTGCCCGAGCACAGGTAATTAACAAATTAACAATTACAACTCACGCTGTAGGCGCAGAGCGGTGTTTGAAAGCAAGAGAACGGCCGACGTGAGGCTGTTTAGTTCACTGCCTGTAAGCAGAAGGGGTCGACGGCAAGATCCCCTTGAAAGCGTCCCGCACGTGCTAGTCCTCGCCTCTGTAAGCCACACCACCGTGTTCGCACCTTGTCACCCGGTCGTCAGCGGGGATTAGCGGACGTACAATTAACGCGTCCGGTGTGCCCGAGCCCCTGCCACCCCTATTCAACGCCTTTTGGATAGCTAGGGAGCAAACCTGCGTTTTGAGTGGTCCGAAGGACTTCCAGGGGTCAGCTCCTCCGGTGACGACGACAGTGAAGCCATGCCGTGCAAGTCATCCACGCTCCGTTGGATATATTCTTGAAGTCATGGACTTCCTGCATGACATCGTGTTTGACGGCAGCGAATTTGTAACCGTAAGCGATTGCCTTTTCAACGAATTTTGTGCCGTTGTCAGTAAATCCGACTCCTCGCTGTTACGACATTGACGTGTAATATAACGCGCGAAAGTGATGCAACGCTTGCCAAACGTGTTCTACAGTGAACGAAATGAGCCTTCGATTAAACACAGACAGCCGGCGGTTAACAGAAGTGATGCACCTCATTTGCATAATCATGGTTCAACTTACCATCATACTATAATTAGCATATTCTTTCTTACGTTTAGTAGTGAACTGAGTTATCAATCAGCACACCTTAGTCTTTTTCATGCTAGCGTTATCACACGAACCCAGTTTTGTACCAATATTGAGCTTCCATTGGAGGAAATCATAAATCATAATCAAAGCAAGGATTGATTAACTAAAAAGTGACATGATGAATCAATTGCTTTTCAGAGAAGAAAATGGAGACAACTTTCCTGGCCGGACAATACACAGGTCAAGATTCGGCCAATTCATGTTTTGTGACATCTCAGGTGTGGTTCCATGGTGTGTATTTGTCCAACATTGAATTAGGAAGTGAAAAGAACTGTTAGGCGTTCTCGTAGAGCAAAAATGCAGCGCTTCGCTGCTGCTGTTTCAAATGCGCAGTGACATGATCACTATTTTGCTCTCCCTGCTCCTACAGAGCTTGCCAATTGTGGTGTAATTTCCGGTACTAGGATGTCAGTTTATAGCCGTGCGGTAACATCAGCAATGCCTTCGTATAAATACGACAATGCAAAATTTTGCCGGCAAATGTTTTGCGATGCTCGAAAAGCCAAATAACATCTCATTTTCACTTGATGATTGTTAAGAGCGTCTGCTTATGGCTCGTGGCCAGTGATCTGTGATACCTCATACGTCTCTGTTGCGGCTTGGGTGACCTTGATTTTTCGAAGTCGAGACCTTTGCCAATTAAATCGTTCTGGACGCAAGAATGCAGGTGACCTATAACTATTACGTCTTTTGAGAATGCTTTATGTTGCAAAACTAACGCTGAAATATGAGTAAACGCATTCCCAGTTCTTGTCATGGATTGGCATGCCCTGAGACTTGTGGCTATTCTCGTTGCATAAACACTTACCGACATTAGTCTAACAACGTCTATCAATGAAGAGACAATCGGGCAATGAAAAATGTCAATCAGGACTCTGTACTTGCTTCCTTATATGAATGACTGAAGTGTCTGGATCATTGGAACATATGTGCGCTGCATGACCATGCTCAGTCGATGTGCCCAAAACTTCAAACACCGAAGGTCATCATCGCCATCTAGACATGTGGCAATGCATGGAAACCTCAGCGTGACCCGTTCTGTTGCGTATCGCTGACATCTGAAGCCATGGGTGCTGGATAACGGGCAGCACGTGAGTGGCGGCTGGGTCTGTCTCACACAGCGGTAGTTGTGGAATGCAATCCAAACGCAGCGTCATTTTCCAGGAATGCAGGCTTTTGATGACACTGTCTCGCTTGATGTCCTCATCACGCAAAAGAAATGTATCCAATGGGTTGATTACGACATCCCGTTCGATGCGCGCCTATAATCGGCGTTATTGTGTTTTGTTCTGCCAGACATATCTGCAGAAGCTCAGCAGAACTCTTAGAAACGAGCTCTATCGCGGAAAGTGTTGCTCGTGCACTGCAAGCAAGGCACGTCTTCTTTTTGCCATAAAAATCCGCACAGTAGATAACTTATGCTGTTGTCGATAAATGTTTTCGATAAAACAAAAGTTACAGAATGTCTTTCTTCAACCGAGTACATATCAAGAGTCGCTGCTTTAGTCAATGCTGACTAGAGTTACTACTAAGCACTGCGTTGTGTTTGTGACAGCTTTACGATCTGAGCACCTGCACAAAGCGTTTTATCTTCAAACGTTTTAGTCGTCATTAACATTCCAAGTCATGCCATCGTTGCGTCGGTAACGTATTGCAACCGTTAGCACTCAACGCTGTTCGTTTAGACGTGTGTTTCTGTCCGGCAGACTCAGGTGACAGCAGCACTAGTAAGGAGTCTGCAGCTGGCCAGCCGGTGGCGACCCCGCCGGTGGAAATGCCGCCGGTGGCCCTGCCCGCAGCTGCCCAGCATGTGGCGACCCCGCCGGCGACGTCCGGCTCCAGCGTAGGCCTGGCTCGACCTGCGCCCCTCAGGGTGAAGAGGAGGCCCCGCATCCCCAAGCTCTCGTTTTTACAGGTGCGGGGCCTCATGGCGGACGTCGCCTCGCGCCTGCAGGAGAACGACCTGGCTCTCCACGACCGCACAGTGCTCAAGGAGACGTATCGCATTGCGTATAAGAATTTTAAGGTATGTGTACGGGGTACCTTGCATGTGTTTGACCGATGTGTTTGCTGCAATACAACTGAAAGTTTTGACTCAAACAGTTCATTGGATAATCCTGCGTTAGAGCAATACAGCCCATGATGATTCATCCTGATCGTAAGCCCAAACGCCATTATACTTACAAGATCGTGAGTGTTTTGCCGCACCTTAAGTTGTAACGCTTACTGTTTTGGCTTATTGTTTACTTGGAACTTTGTGCTTCGCTGTGGGCGTTGGGGGGGGGGGGGAGGGGACTCATTTTCCATCCAACCTTATCTCATGTGCACCTAGAACGTGTTTGGGCGCAAAAATTGTAGCTGCGCATTAGGTTTGCGATCGTTTCGGAATTCGTTTGTTGCTGCATTTTACCCAGTGATCGAGGTTTGCATAAACCTGGGAAAGTTCAATACGGACACCATGTTACGTCATTCTATGCTGCACACCATTCCGTTAGTTCCTCCCTGTTCTTTCTTTCGCAACGGACCTCCAATCACATAAAACGTTCAAGTTTGTCAAAAGCCGAGTGACGAGCACTATAAACATGCGTTTATTGTCTCAACCGCATGACTCAGCGTCCATGGTGGAGATACATACGCAATGTTAATGCCTTGGGCTCCTGCCCCTGCCGTGTGTATGGCATAATTCCAAGACAACAGTTATCCTTTATTTAACGCATTTACATCTAAAAATCTTGCAAGGATCTTAAATCTGCCGCCCTTCCGTAATGAACGACAGTAGTCTTTTGAAAATTTTGCTTCTCCTAGAAAAATCCGCAACGCAAACACGATACAGATCATGCTTTATAACCCGCTAACCTTTGCTCTCTTCCGTTCCAGAGTGCCTTCCAGCGTGAAGAAGAGATGCTGCGGCGGTTCCGCTAGTGCTCCTGCTGTATTGTCGCGCGGAGAGACAAGCGGATCCCTTCATACGTTTTACCGTGAGAACGAGACCTGACGTGCATCGGTGTGGTTTGTGTATTTTGCATGTTTTTGTATGTCGCGTGGACAAACAAGCGGATTTTTTTACGTTTACCATGCGAACAAAACCTGTACGCCTTAGGTGTTGTTTGTGTATTTTGTGTGTAAGTCTTTTCCAGTGTGTAACATTTTGTGTTCACTTTTCACACAATACATGGTTTGCAATGATCTCTCATGTTTTTCCGTCATTGTTGCGGTGCTTGAATTTCACGAACTTACGCAATCCGTGTGGTGAAAAGCAGGCGAGAAAGAGCGGAGCTTTTCATTTAGCGCCATAAGATGCAGAATATGGGTTAATATTGCTGCGGTATAAACGTTCAAGCCCTTACATTTGACTACAAACATTTTTTCTAACAAAGAAGATGATTAGACGCTATCATTCAGCACATTGACCGGAATCTCTTCACCTGTACTAGGGTATCAATGAAGCATAGTGGACAGGAGCAGTTAGCTTATCCGAAGCAGCCTGAGTGCTGTCGCTGGTGACAAACTGTGAATGATCAGAGCTAGTCGGCACTGTCATACTAGACTGGACTCCAGCGCTTTCGGTATGCAATGTTACTGGAACAACTGCTATAATATGTTGATTTTTTTCGTTGACTGCCTGGAATTTTGTTAGTCATATCAATTGTCTCTTAAACCCAGGTAATTCTAACTCACGCTGTAGCCGCAGAGCGGTGTTTGAAGGCAAGAGAACGGCCCACTTGAGGCTGCTTAGTGCACTGCCTGTCAGAAGAAAG
Organism: Pollicipes pollicipes; assembly: GCF_011947565.3. Classification (NCBI taxonomy): domain Eukaryota; kingdom Metazoa; phylum Arthropoda; class Thecostraca; order Pollicipedomorpha; family Pollicipedidae; genus Pollicipes; species Pollicipes pollicipes. The sequence goes on from NW_023596921.1 coordinate 23,772,357, forward strand.
GGTTGACAGCAAGATCCCCTCGAAAGCGTCCCGCAGGTAGTAATCCTCGCCTCTGTAAGCCACACCACCGTGTTCGCACCTTGTCACCCGGCCGTCAGCGGGGATTAGCGGACGAGCAATTACCGCGTCGGACGTACCGGGGCCCTGACCACCCCTATTCAACGCCTTTTGGAAAAGCTAGCCAGCGAACCATTCGCTTTGATGGGTCAAAAAATGTTCTGGGGTCAATTACTCCGGCGACGACGACAGTGAAGCAGTGCCGTGGAAGTCATCCGGGCTCCGTGGGATACCTTCCTGAAGCCATGGACTTCCTGCCGGATATCCTGTTTGACGTCAGCGAATGTCTGGCGGTAAGTGGTCGCCTTTTCAAGTAGTTTGTGTCGTGGTCATCCAGTCCGATTCTTTGCCGTTACGACACTGACGTGTAATAAAACACGCGCGAGTCATACCACGCTTGCCAAGTGTGTTATACAGCCGACTAAATGTGTCTCCGATTAAACACAGACAGCTGGGGTTAAAAGAGTTGATACAGATGAGATCATACACCTCAGTCCCATAAGTCTCGTTCAGCTTCGATTAATACAATAAACGGCATACACTTTCATACCTTACAAGGTGACTTGAGTTGCCGGTCAACACAGCTTAGTCCCTTCATGCTCGCGTTATTACACGCACCCAGTTTAATACCAAAGGTGACATCACATGATACAGATTTGTATCATCAGTCGAATCATAAGCAAATCGAACATGGATTAACTGAAAAGGGACATGATGATGAAACAATAACTTTTTGGAACAAACGCTAATAATTTTGTTCTTGCCGGACATCAATCCAGTGGCCTAAAAACTCTTAGTTATATTTGTGAGACGTTCCAGATTTGGTTGCAAAGAATGTCCCTGTCAAATACTGAGTAATGAAGTAAAAAGGACTATTAGGAGTTTTTGTTGTGCAGAAATGACATGCTTCGCTGTTGAACTTGAAATGCATAGTGATGTAACAATTATTTTACTTCCCCTGGTCATGTGTGAGCTCGCTAGTTGTAGTGCAATTGCCGGCACAAATATGTCATTTTATGGCCGCGCGGTTACATTAACAATGACTTCGTACAAATACACAAACGTAAAATGCTGCCGCGAAGAGTTTTTGCGACGCGTGAGAAGCCAGATCATATCTCACCTTTAATTACTGGTTGTTAAGAGCGTGTGCACATTGCTTGTAACCAGTGATCTGTCCTCACTCGTACGTCGCTCAAGTGACGACAATGAGCTTAATTGTCAAAACCGAACCTTTTTTCGAATTCAATCGTTCTGAACGCAAAAATGCAGGTGACCTATAAGCTTTATATCATCTAAAACCTTTTTATGTTGAAAAACTAATGCAAAGAGTCATAAAAGGAGAAACGTTTCCCCAGTTCTTGTCACATATTGGTGTGCTATCACAATTGTGGTTATTGCTCCTTGCATAAACATTTACCGACATTGCTGTACAAACGTCTATCATTGAAGAGACAGTTGGGCAATGTAAAAACGTCATTCGTGACTCTGGACATGCTGCCTGATCTAAATGAATAAAGCGTTTGGAGTCATTGGAACACATAGACGCCGAATGATCATGCTCAGTCGATGTGCCCAAAACACAAACACCAAACGTCATCATCGCCATCTAGACGTGGGGCAACGCATGAAAATCTCAGCATTGCCCGTTCTGTTGCGTATCGCTGACATCTGAAGCCGTGAATGCTGGATGACGGGCAGCGCGTGAATGGTGGCTGGGTTTGTCTCAGAAATATTTATGAGATGCACTCCTAACGCAGCGTCATTTTGCAGGAATACAAGCTTTTTGATGGCAATGTGGAGAGCATCCTGAGCAATCTGCCGGAACCCGGAACGTTCGAGTGCGACATTCCACCGTCTTTTGGTACGTGATGTGGTGGAGATGCCTTTAACCTCTCGCGTGATGTCCTCATCACGCAAAACACATGTATCCAATGGGTTGATTACGGAATCCCGTTCGATGCGCGTCTATAATGGGCGTTGTTCTGTTTTGTTTTGCCAGACATATCTGCAGAAACTCAGTAGAGTTACGTGAAACGAGCTCTATCGTGGGAAGTGCTGTTCGTGCACTGCAAGCAAAGCATGTCTCCTTTTTGTGATAAAAATCAGCTTAGTAGATAACTTACGCCGTTGTCGATACATATTTTCGATAAAATAAAAGTTAAGGAATGTTTTTCTTTAATCGAGAACATATTAAGAGTCGCTGCTTTAGTCACTGCTTACTAGAGTCACTATTAAGCACTGCGTTGTGTTTATGATAGCTTTATAATCTGAACACTTGCGCAATGCGTTTTATCTTCAAACGTTTTAGTCGTCATTAACATTCAAAGTCATGGCATCGCTGCGTCGGTAACGTATTACAACCGTTAGCACTCAACGCTGTTCGTTTAGACGTGTGTTTCTGTTCGGCAGATGCAGGTGACAGCAGCACTAGTAAGGAGTCTGCAGCTGCCCCGCCGGTGGCGACCCCGCCGGTGGAATTCCCGCTGGTTGCCCTGCCTGCAGTTGCCCAGCCGGTGGCGACCCCGCCGGCGACGTCCGGCTCCAGCGGGGGTCATGCTCGACCTGCGCCCCTCAGGGTGAAGAGGAGGCCCCGCATCCCCAAGCTCTCGTTCTTACAGGTGCGGGGCCTCATGGCGGACGTCGCCTCGCGCCTGGAGGAGAACGACCTGACTCTCCACGACCGCACAGTTCTCAAGGAGACGCATCGCATTGCGTATAAGAATTTCATGGCATGTGTACGGGGTATTTTGCATGTGTTTGCCCGTTGTGTTTGTTGCAATACAACTGGAAGTTTTGACTCAAACAGTTCATTGGATAGTTCTGCGTTAGAGCAATACAGCCCGTGATAGTTCATCCTGATCGTAAGCTCCAAACGCCATTGAACTTACAATTCCTTCAAATAACCTTCCGTCAAATTGGAAAGGTTACTGTCTTGGCTTATTGCTTACATGGAACCTTGTGCTTCGCTGTGGGCGTTGGGGGGGGGGGGGACTCGTTTTTCAACCAACCTTATCTCATGCGCACCTATAACGTGTTTGCGCGCGGTCATTGGAACTGCGCATTAGGCTTGCAATCGTTTCGGAATTCGTTTGTTGCTGCTTTTTACCCAGTGATCGAGGTTTGCATAGACCTGGGAAAGCTCAATACCCACACATTGTTGCGTTTTTCTATGTTGCACATCTTTCCCTTAGTTCCTTCCTGCTCTAACTTTTGCAACGAACCTCCAATGACATAAAACGTTCAAGTTCATCAATAAGAGCCGAGTGGCGAGTACTTTAAACACACGTTCATTGTCCCAACCGCATATCTGAGCGCACATGGTGGAGATATACACGCAATGGTAATGCTCTGAACTCCTGCCCCTTGCCGTGTGTATGGCATACTTCCAAGGTAACAGTTCTCTGTAGAGACCCTGCTAAGACCTTAAAGACTACCAGTCTTTCCTAATGAACGATAGCAGTCTTTTGAAAATTTGACCTCTACTAGAATAATCCGCAACATAAACACGATACAGATAATGCTTTATAACTCGCTAACGTATGTTCTCTTCCGTTCCAGAGTGCTTTCCAGCGTGAAGAAGAGATGCTGCGGCGGTTCCGCTAGTGCTCCTGCTGTATTGTCGCGCGGAAAGACAAGCGGATCCCGTGATACGTTTTACCGTGCGAACGAGACCGGACGTGCATCGGTGTGGTTTGCGTATTTTGCATGTTTTTGTATGTCGCGCGGAAAAACAAGCGGATTTTTACGTTTTACCATGCGAACGAAACCTGTACTCCTTCGGTATTGTTTGTGTATTTTGTGTGTAAACCTTTTCCACTGTGTAACATTTTGTATGCGCCTTTCACACAATACATGTTTTGCTATTATCTCTCATGTTTTTTCCGTCATCGTGGCGGTGCTTAAATTTCACGAACTGATACAATCCACTTATTGAAAAGGTAAACTAGAAGGTGCGGAACTATTCACTAAACTCTATAATATGCAGAGTATGGCTTAATATTGCAGCTTTGGAAACGTCCTGACCCTTAACTTTGATTACAAGCACCTTTGCTAACAAGAACGATGAATAGACGCTACCATTCAGCACGTTGACCGGAGTCTCTTCACTTGCGCCGATGAGGTCGTTGTTATCCACGCTCAAAATCCTCCACATGTTCAGCCGGTTGACAAGCCACCGTGGTGATGGCAAAGCTGACCGGTTCGGCGTACATACGAGTACAATCGAGGTGACGGTCACACACCGACAGCGTGACGCGAATGTGGGGACGAAATGTCCTGGGCTGCTGAAGAAATCGGAGAGCATTTGATTACGACGCAAGGAACAATGCACACATTCGGCCAGCTCTGGTGGCTTTGTGCAAAAGCGTCAGTGTTTCATGCGTCGAAAGGTCGACAACGGGCATCTCTTCTGGCATATCTCGCTGGTCCATCATATCATCGGCAGTTTTTTTAACGACGTCCCCACATGATTGTTGCAGCAAGGTATATAACCGTAAAATCCTGTTTATATTCTTCAGCATACAAGAACTGTAAATATAAAGTCAACAACGGAGATGTGAGAGCGATGGACGTTAGGATAGTCACAATTTTGTAAGCTGGGAGTGGTGGGAGGCGTGGCTAATGTCCACTAAAATATCGTAACGCTTACCTGCGGGTGATGTCCCATGGGAGTGCCAAATAAGTCAAGGGTCAAAGACTACCTCGAGGCTCATGACGCGGTGTCAAGACACAGCAACGAAAAATATTCGGTTGCAGAAAGCTACAATATAAAACAAAATATTAGGACCATTAATCAATGATCTATATGCGGAGAATGTCCCGAGGATGATACCGGAGCCCTCTCGAGATCGCTCTTTCCCCGACCTTCTGAACAAAGTCGCGTGCGCGCCTGTTTTGTACTGCACGGTAGAGGTAGGTCATGAAACAGAAAGACATCTTGGGTCAACAACCAATTTTATTCTTGCCTACATAGTGGTGTAATTCCTCTGCCCCATCCGACAAGGCGCATGCAGTCAGTAACACGTTTGCGGGTAATGCCTGACAATGAGTGAGAAATGTATGATGCACATATACCAAAGCGGCGACCGACACGAACTCCCAACGAACGACACTGCACCGCTTGTTATCAGCAGTACAGGTGACATAGCAACGTGCGAATGTGGCACCATGCTCAGGGGTATCACGTGCTGAAGTATATTAGGGGGGGGGGGGCGAGAATTGTATCCTTGACGACTTTAATTTGTTTTTCCGATTTTAAACTTCAAAGCAACTTTTTCAATGTCCTGTGTCTTCAAACCTGTTGTCCGGCGCACGAATGGCATCACTCTCAGATTGAAGTGATCCACATTTTCGAGAATGGCTTAGAATCGATTGTGATTCACGGAAAAAAATTAGTAAATTTGAGTAAGAGATCACTGATGACAGCCACTGTCCCCGAAGGTGTTGGTAAAGACTATGGTGACAACCACAGCCATGGTTAGGTGATAAACACAGTAAGAGCTCCTTGAATGTTATGCATTAGCATGCGTCTGGGCCACTTTTAAAGCTGCCATATATTGCAACAGCTATTTCATTTCAATCCAGGCGTTGTCAGTCTAGTCGTTGTCGAATGCAACAATTTGATCAGTTACCAAATTGACTCAAATTTTTGCAGACTGGCTTAACATGTAGAGGGGTTAACAAGAGAAAAAACCGGCCGAGTGAGTGTGAGGTGGCTCCGACCGAGCGAGGATGAGGTGGCTCCGACCGAGAAAGGATGAGGTGGCGCGACCGAGCGAGGATGAGGTGACGCCGACCGAGCGAGGATGAGGTGGCGCCGACCGAGCGAGGATGAGGTGGCGCCGACCCAGCGAGAATGAGGTGGTGCCGACCCAGCGAAGATGAGGTGGTGCCGACCGAGCGAGGATGAGGTGGCGCCAACCGAGCGAGTATGAGATGGCGCCGACCGAGCGAAGATGAGGTGGTGCCGACCGAGCGAGGATGAGATGGCGCCGACCGAGCTAGGATGAGGTGGCGCCGACCGAGTGAGGATGAGGTGGCGTCGACCGAGCGAGGATGAGGTGGTGCCGACCGAGCGAAGATGAGGTGGCGCTCGTCCAGTGTGGGCGCGGCGGTGCCGACCTAGCAAGGATGAAGTGGCGCCGGCCGAGCGTGGTGGACAACTGCCAATGGCCCACCACTTCTAGGGCACGCGCATGCTTGTCTCACCGCGGCATTGCAGTAATTAGATGCACCTATTGGGTCCAAAGCAGGCCTGGATCTGAAAAGAAAGGTCTGTCACATTACGATTGCTTTGTGTAGCTGGCTTTTTAATAGTATGTAACCTTCCTAACCGCAAGTAGAAGCAACATAAAACTTCAGAAATGCTATTACTTGCAGCATGATTTTGACCTGAATAAGGCGACACCAGCGTCACAGGCTGCATTCGCTATTTTCCAGCTCCCGCTGTCTGACCATAGATGACCCCTTGACAGGTGATCGGCCAAGCCACAAGCGACGCGGCGGCCCGTTTGTCACTAGTGCAGCATTCCCGGTTTTAGGTGTGAAGGCTGAGTGCATCAGCCACAGTGATATGTCTGTCGTACAGTGATGAGTGAGCCCCGCTGGCGAGGTGTGTAACACGGGCTGTGTACCGCAGGAGAGGGCCGCCGCCGTCGCCGCCGCCGCCGCCGCCGCCGCGGCCTGACCTGTGTCCGGCCGGTCGAGGACGCTGAGCTGCTGCTTCTCGACCGGCGCTGCTGGGACCACCCCGAGACCGTGGTGAACGACCACGATTCCTGGTGTCACTGAGTGTCGGCAGGGGCTGACGGCAGTCCGTTGGGCAGGGGAGGAGTGTCTGCTGGCTCAGAAGGCGGACGGCAAAGCTGCTGAAGCACTCATCGTCAGCAGTAGCACCAGTCCGGCCTCCGGGCGGCGCAGCTGGTGGACGGCCCGGGTGCGTGGCGTTGCACGTGGTGACCGGGTCGGGAAGGGTTCTCACCAGGCGGAACTGGCGGGGCCGTCACCAGCACTGCTCGCCGCACGGGCTCCCGGACGGCGGCCGGTCCTGGTGGCCAGTGGTGGGACCGGGTAGTGGGACCAGAGGGGCGTGCTGTGACAGGACCGGGGCCGGCAGGGGTCGCCTGGTCAGTTGGCTCATCGATGGCGGGGCTTGCGCCAGCTCGCGCCGCAGAGACGTGTACAGTGATTGTTGGTGTTGAACGTTGGATGCTCTGTACGTAAATAGGCTCACTGTATGCTGTGTCATTTCTACAGGCATGTGTCTATCTCCTAACCGGCCATCCAGACAGCGAAAATAGAAAAAAAGAGCAAAATGGCAAGAAGCGGAGAGGTGTTTGTAGACATGTCCTCTTTATGGTTATGATTCAATTATGATTTACCAACATGTCTAAACGCCGTTTATACTATTGCTTCTTATTTATTAGCACGCTTCGTTGTAGGCTTGGGATTAAGTACTGAATTCATATGAATATTTCCGTTTGGTGCGGATAAGAATGCACGCACTTGGCATGCTATGGTACTACGTTAGCCTTTATCCTTGACGATAGGTCACAACGCATAATGTATTTTCTCTAAGGTAGACAAAAGAGCGTAGCTGTAGCTCCCTGCTCCTGCAGAAGTTGCCAATTGTGGTGTAATTTTCGGCACTAAGATGCCAGTTTATAGCCGTGCGGTTACATCAGCAATGCCTTCGTATGAATACAACAATGCAAGATTTTGCCGGCAAATGTTTTTGTTGCGGACGCCAGAGAAGCCAAACCACATCTCATCTTCAATTGTTGATTGTTAAGAGCGTCTGCTTATTGCTTGTGGCCAGTGATCTGTGATCCCTTGTACGGCTCTCTTACGGCGTGGGTGATATTGATTTTTCGAAGCCGAGACCTTTGTCAGTTAAACTGTTCTGGACGCAAGAAAGCAGATGGCCTACAAGTATTACGTCTTTTGAGAATGTTTTATGTTCCAAAACTAGCGCTGAAAAATCAGTAAAGGTGAAGCGCCTTCCCAGTTATTGTCATGGATTGGCATGATCTGAGACTTGTGGTTATTTCTTTTTGCATAAACATTGACCAATAGTGGTGTAAAAACGTCTATAATAAAAAGACAATTGGGCAATGCAAAAATGTCAATCAAGACTCTGTTCTTTCTGCCTTATCTGAATGACTGAAGTGTCTGTGTAATTGGAACATATGTGCCTGCATGACCATGCTCAGTCGATGCGCCTGAAAACACCAAATTCCGAAAGTCATCATCGCCATCTAGACATGTGACAATGCATGGAAAGCCCAGCGTGACCCGTTCTGTTGCGTATCGCTGACATCTGAAGCCATGGGTGCTGGATAACGGGCAGCACGTGAATGGTGGCTGGGTCTATCTCACACAGCGGTAGTTGTGGAATGCAATCCTACCGCAGCGTCATTTTCAAGGAATATAAGCTTTTGATGACACTGTCGAGGACGTCCTGAGCGATGTGCTGGAGCCAGGAACGTTCGAGTGCGACATTTCACCGTCTTTTGACACGTGATGGGGCGGAGATGTCTTTAGCCTCTCATGTGATGTCCTTAATGCGCAATGGCATGTGTCCAAAAGGTCGATTACGGAATCTCACTCGTCATGCGCCTGTCATCAGGGTTATTTTGTCTTGTTCCGCCAAGCATATCGGCAGAAACTCGGTAGAGGTGTGTGAAACGACCTCCGCATTGTAAAGTGCCGCTCGTGCACTGCAGACAAATCACGTCTGCCTTTTTACGATGAAAGTCACCCTAGTAGATATCTTATGCCGTTGTCCATGCCAATTGTTCATGGAATCACAAAAATCGTCATTTCTTAACCCAAAACATGTCAGCTGTGATAAGAACTCCTTAGAGTTTGCGATAACTTTATAATGTGGACACTTGCGCAAATAGTTTGATGTCCAAGTATTTTCACCGTCTTGTCATTAAAAGGCATCCATCATTGTGTCGATAGTGTAATGCAATCATCGGCACTCAATATTTTTTTGTTATTCACCACGTCTTCAACAAAAGCTTCATGTTATCAGCACTTTAGCCACTTGAAGCTGCGTCTTCAATGTTAGAAATTAAAACCTCCTTTTTCAATGTTTCGTAGATTCAGAATCGTCTTCACTGCGGATAAATAGATTTCCATTGTAAATTTCTGTGATTTGCCTTGTTGTGAAAAGCCGAGATGTAATTCACCGAAAAATTATCTTACTAAATCTTAGCAAGGAATGACTTCCACTGTCGCTGATGATATTATTAGAACACTACAGCCATGATATGTGATAGATACACTTCCCATTAATATTGAAAACAGGAAGTAGTGTTCATCTGGGTCGCAGAGTACTTTTAATGCTGCCGCATATCGCAGGTAATTGTTCTTTATCCCACCTATGCGTTATAAGATGCTTTTTTGATGAGCTCCCAAAACAACCCAAGCATGTGCCGTCAGGCTAAGCATATGAAAAGACTAGCACGACAAAAACGGGCTGAACGAGTGTGAGGTGGCGCCGACTGCGCAAGAATGAGGCGGCGCCGCCCGAAACACATCGAAATAGCGACGGCCGAGCGTCGTTAAAATGACACCGCCTCACACGCTTGGCCGGCGCGGCCGAGCGGACAAGATGGCGTCTGTCGAACGAAGATAAGATGGCGCCAGCCCATCGCTTGTGAGGTAGCCCGGCCGAGCGAGGGGAAGTGGCGCCGGCCGAGCTTGCGAACTTGTGCCGGCCGAGAGAGGGTGACCTCGCGCCGGCCGTGCGCGGTGGACAGCTGCCGGATGGCCACCAGCTCTTTGGTCAACACGTACTTGTCTCATTGCTGCGTTACAGCAATTAGATGTACTTAATGTGCACAGGGTATGACTGGATCTGAGGGAAGTCTGTCTCGTTTTAATATATGTGCAGTTTGCTTTGTCATAAAATGTGAGCTCCTCTGGCGCTCGGAAACACAACGTTAAACTTCAGACATGTGGTTACCTGCGGCACGATCTCGACCTAAATAAATCACAACATGCGTCACAGGCTGCATTTTCTATTTTCTAGCGCACGAGATCTGACCATAAATGACCCCTTGCTTGGTGATCGGTCAAACCACAAGCGACGCGGCGGCCTTTCTTCCGCCCGACCGTCCTGTTGCGGCGAGCGACTGAGCGAGCCAGCCTAGGCCAGGCTGCATGCCGAAACTCCTCCTAGACACCTTGCCGGACCCCCTGCCGAGCCATCTGTCGGATCCCATGTCGGACCCCTGCCGGACCGCCTGGCGAGCCCCCTTTCGGACCACCTGCCAAGCCCCTTGTCGGACCTCCTGCCGAGATCCCTGTCGGACCTCCTGCCGAGACCCCTGTCGGACCCCTTTCCGAGCCACCTGCCAGTCCCCCTGCTGAACCCCCTGCCGAGCCCCCTGTCGGACCCCCCGCCGAACCTCATTGCCGTATTCCTTGCCGAGACGCCCGCGGCACCGACCCTTCCTCCGTGCCCGGCCCGGCTGCCGGCCAGCAGACGACGCCACCCGCTCCGCTACGCTCACGGCCGCCCCCTGGCTGTGGTCGTGGCTGGCGGTGCCGGCTGGCGGCGTACCCGCCTGGCCGCCGCTCTGGCCCGGCCCGCTCGCGGCGCCGACACCGGCTGGTGGACCGCTCTGGGCGCCGGCGAACTGCGAGACGGTACGACGCTCACATGTGGATAGCCCGCCGAGGCTGAGCGAGCCGACTACGGCCGGGCAGCGGGAGCTGCCGACCCGCGGACCGAGTGCCGACGACGCACCGACGCCGCCTCAGCAGCAGGCTCGACCCCGAGCACTCCGGCCCCAGCCCAGACAGCGGCTCTGCGAAGAGGTCGAGTTACCAGACCAGGGGGGTTGGCCACTGCCGCCGACCATGGATACAGACGCGCCACTGACGTCTCCGGGGTCGACCGACGGCGGGTACTCCCCCTCCCAAATGGGTGTTGCAGCACTGTGACATTCAGGCTTGTGTGCGACAGTGTCTGTCGTATCCTTTTTGGCATCGCACAACAACGCTGCAGAAATGCTCTTCCTCATTTTGGTATTGTTGACGTTTTTGGGCGTGGTCTTTTCGCAACCTGCACATTCTGCAGCTCATCAAGTTCTATTTCGACTTTTTACGTGTCACCAGCTTTGTAATTTACCGGTTAGGTTTTCACCATTTGTCATGTCGACGTTTAGGTACGTAACTATTTAGCAACATGCTGTTAAACCTTTCACCCTTTTTTCATGCTGACATTGTTACCTTTTCCATTGCTGTACCTTGGCATTTAACCGATTCGACTATTACACATGTTGACGTTTCGCATGCCCTCATTTTATTGTCATCACATGTTATCTATAACATGGCATTGCCGAGATGTTTTGTCCAAAAAACCCTGACAACAGGTCTTCCAAAGCATTCCCGGGCAGATCATGTGTCTCGCAAGCGTCAGATACCTTATGTTAAATACCAGCGTTCCATACAGCGGCCCTATTCACACACCTGAAGAACGCGTAGTAGGTAGGTGACACACAATTTCTCATATTTTTAGTGACCTAAAGAACATCAGGGTAATGTTTTCAGAAGTATGCCGGCAAATGACATTGGTTTCATCAGCATGGCCGCAATGGGTGCTACGAGTGGCGTTCGGTTGCAACATAATCCACGTAACATCCCTAACTGCAATGGCGGCATGCTCTCTGAGCCAATGTTTAAGGCAGTCTCTCAGTGCATCGCTGATTGTGTCTAAAATTGGCTTTGCTGCGTCCACACTTCATCACATGGGTTCTAGGGTATCGCTGAAGCAAAGCGGACCAGAACAGTTCACTCATCGGAAACAGCCTGAGTGCTGTCACACCTAGTCCGCAATATCATAATAAACTGGACTCAGTCGCTCTCGGTATGCAATCTTATTGGCGAGAACTGATATATTATTATTGATATATTAGGTTGTTTTTTTCGTTAACTGCCTGGAATTTTGCAAGTCCTAACGATTTTCGCGCAAACAAGGTAGTTCTAGCTCGTGCTGTAGGCGAGTTAGAATTACTAGTAATTATTAGTCAGAGCGGTGTTTAAAAACAAGATATCGGCCCATGTGAGGCTGCTTAGTGCACTGCCTGTCGGAAGAAAGGGCCAACGGCAAGATCCCCTTGAAAGCGTCCCGCAGGTACTAGTCCTCGCCTCTGTAAGCCACACCACCGTGTTCGCACCTTGTCACCCGGTCGTCAGCGGGCATTAGCGGAGGTACAATTAACGCGTCGGACGTACCGGGGTCCTGGCCAGCCCGATTCAACAAATTTTGGCAAAGCTAGCGAGCGAACCTGCGCTTTGAGGGGTCCGAAAGTTTTCCAGGGGTCAGTTGCTCCAGTGACGACGACAGCGAAGCAGTGCCGTGCAAGTCATCTGGGTTCCGTGGGATACCTTCCTGAAGCCATGGACTTCCTACCGGATGTCGTGTTTGACGTCAGCGAATTTCTGACGGTGAGTGGTCGCCTTTTCAAGTAGTTTGTGTCGTGGAAAGACAGTCCGATTCTTCACCGCTACGACATTGACGTGTAATAAAACACGCGCGAGTGATACCACGCTTGCTAAATGTGTTCTACAGCCAACTAAATGCGCCTTCGATTAAACACAGGCAGCTGGGGTTAAAAGAGTTGATGCAGATGAGATCATACACGTCAGTCTCATACGTCTCGTTCAGATTTGAGTAATAAAATAAACGGCATACACTTTCGTGCCTTACAAGGTGACTTGAGTTGCCGATCAACACAGCTTAGTCCCATCATGCTAGCGTTATGACAGGTACCCAGTTTAATACCACAGACATCACATGATACAAATTTGTATCATCAGTCGAATCATAAGTAAATCGAACATGGATTAACTGAAAAGGGACATGATAATGAAACAACAGCTTTATGGAACAAAAACTAATAACTTGCTTCGTACCGGACATCAATCCAGTGGCCTAAATTCTCTTAATTATATTTTTGGGACGCTTCAGATTTGGTTGCAAAAAATGTCCCTGTCAAATGCTGAGTTATGAAGTAAAAAGGGCTATTAGGGGTTTTTGTTGTGCAAAAATGTCATGATTGGCTGTTGAACTTGAAATTCATAGTGATGTAACAATTATTTTGCTTCCCCGGTCATATGTGAGCTGGCCAGTTGTAGTGCAATTACCGGCACAAATATGTCAGTTTATGGTCACATTAGCAAGCACTTCGTATAAATACACCAACATAAAATGCTGCCGCAAAATGTTTTTGCGACGCGTGAGCCAAAACATATCTCACCATTAATTACTGGTTGTTAACAGCGTGTTCTCATTGTTTGTAACGAACGATCTGTGCTCATTTGTACGTCGCTCTCGTGACGTAAGTGAGCTTGAATTTCAAAGCCCAAGCTTTTTCAAATTCGATCGTTCTGGACGCAAAAATGTAGGTGATCTATAAACTTTATATGATCTAAAAGCTTTTTATGTTGAAAAACTAACGCTGAAGAGTCACTAAAGATGAAATGTTTCCCCAGTTCTTGTCACATATAGGTGTGCTATGAGAGTTGTGGTTGTGGCTCCTTGCACAAACATTTCTGACATTGGTGTACAAACGTCCATCATTGAAGAGACATTTAGGCAACGTGAAATCGTCAGTCATGACTCTGGACATGCTGCCTGATCTAAATGACTGAAGCGTCTGTGGTCATTGGAACACATAGACGCCGAATGATCATGCTCAGTCGATGTGCCCAAAACACAAACACCGAACGTCATCATCACCATCTAAGCATGTGGCAACGCATGGAAATCTCAGGGCTGGCCGTTCTGTTGGGTATCGCTGACATCTGGAGCGGTGGATGCTGGATGACGGGCAGCGCGTGAGTGGTGGCTGGGTTTGTGTCAGAGGTATTTGTGAGATGCACTCCTAACGCAGCTTCATTTTGCAGGAATACAAACTTTTTGATGACATTGTCGAGAACATCCTGAGCAATCTGCCGGAACCCGGGACATTCGAGTGCGACATTCCACCGTCTTTTGGTACGTGATGGGGCGGAGATGTCTTTAACCTCTCGTGTGATGTCCTCATCACGCAACAAAATGTATCAAATGGGTTGATTACGGCATCCCGTTTGATGCGCGCCTATAATCGGTGTTATTGTGTTTTGTTTTGCCATACATATCTGCAGAAACTCAACAGAACTCTTAGAAGCGAGCTCTATCGTGGAAAATGCTGCTCGTGCACTGCAAGCAAAGCATGTCTCCTTTTTGTCATACAAATCCGCACCGTAGATAACTTTTGCCGTTGTCGATAAATGTTTTCGATAAAATGAAAGTTAAAGAAAGTCTTTCTTTAACCAAGTACATATCAAGAGTCGCTGCTTTAGTCACCGCTTACTAGAGTTACTATTAAGCATTGCGTTGTGTTTGTGATAGCCTTACGATCTAAGTACTTGCGCAATGCGTTTTATCTTCAAGCGTTTTAGTCGTCATTAACATTCCAAGTCATGCCATCGCTGCGTCGGTAACGTATTGCAACCGTTAGCACTCAACGCTGTTCGTTTAGACGTGTGTTTCTGTTCGGCAGACTTAGGTGACAGCAGCACTAGTAAGGAGTTTGCAGCTGCCCAGCCGGTGGCGACTCCGCCGGTGGAAATGCCGCCGGTGGCCCTACCTGCAGCTGCCCAGCCGGTGGCGACCCCGCCGGCGACGTCCGGCTCCAGCGGAGGCCTGGCTCGACCTGCGCCCCTCAGGGTGAAGAGAAGGCCCCGTATCCCCAAGCTCTCGTTCTTACAGGTGCGGGGCCTCATGGCGGACGTCGCCTCGCGCCTGCAGGAGAACGACCTGACTCTCCACGGCCGCACAGTGCTCAAGGAGACGCATCGCATTGCGTATAAGAATTTCAAGGTATGTGTATGGGGTGTTTCACATGTGTTTGACCGATGTGTTTCCTGCAATACAACTGTGAGTTTTGACTCAAACAGTTCATTGGATAGTCCTGCCTTAGAGCAATACAGCCCATGATGATTCGTCCCGATCGTAAGCCCAAACGCCATTTAACTTACAAGCTCGCGGGTGTTTTGCCGCCCCTAACGTTGGAACGCTGCCTGTTTTGGATTAACCAGCAAAAGATAGATGGAACTTTGTGCTTCGCTCTGTGCGTTGGGGAGAGGGACTCGTTTTCAATCAACGTTGCCTCATTTAAGCTATAACGTGTTTGTGCGCAGAAGTCGTAACTCCTCATCAGGTTTGCGATCGCTTCTGACTTCGCTTTTTTCTGAATGTTACCCTTTGATCGAGGTACCCTTTGATTTGCATAAACCTGGCAAAGCTCAATACCCACACCTTGTTAAGTCTTTCTATGCTGCACAACTTTCCCTTAGTTTCTCCCTGTTCTACCTTTCGCAACGAGCCTCCAATCTCATAAAACTTCGAAGTTTATCAATAAAAGCCAAGTGGCGAGTACTTTAAACATACGTGCATTGTCTCAACCACATATCTGAGCGTACATGGTGGAGATATACACGCAATGTTAATGTTTTGATTTACTGCCCCTTGCCGTGTGTATGGCATACTTACAAGGTAACAGTTATCCTTTATTTAACGCATTTACATCTATAAATATTTATAGTATCTTGAAGACTATCACCCTTCCCCAATGGACGATAGAAGTCTTTTGAAAAATTGTCTTCTCGTAGAAAAAGTCCTCAACGCAAACACGATACAGATCATGCTTTTTAGCTCGCTAACATTTGTTCTCTTCCGTTCCAGAGTGCCTTCCAGCGTGAAGAAGAGATGCTGCAGCGGTTCCGCTAGTGCTCCTGCTGTATTGTCGCGCGGAGAGACGAGCGGTTCTCTTAATGCGTTATAATGCGTTTTTTTAATGCGTT
This sequence comes from Pollicipes pollicipes, assembly GCF_011947565.3. Classification (NCBI taxonomy): domain Eukaryota; kingdom Metazoa; phylum Arthropoda; class Thecostraca; order Pollicipedomorpha; family Pollicipedidae; genus Pollicipes; species Pollicipes pollicipes. Next base: position 23,788,278 of record NW_023596921.1, read on the forward strand.
TTTTAATGCGTTTTTCGTACGTTTTAACGCGCGAACGAGACCTGACGTACATCGGTGTGGTTCATGTATTTTCCATGTTTTTGTATGTCGCGCGGACAAATAAACGAAGCTTTTTTACGTTTGACCATGCGAACGGAAACTGTACCGCTTCAGTGTTGTTTGTGTATTTTGTGTGTAAGTAAGTGTGTAACATTTTGTATTCAGTTTTCACACAATACATGTTTAGCAATAATCTCTCATGTTTTTCCGTCATTGTGGCGGTGCTTGAATTTCACGACCTGATGCAATTCACCTAGTGAAAAGGTGCACTAGAAGGAGCGGAACTTTTCACTAAACGCTATGATATGCCGAGTATGGCTTAATATTGCAGTTTTGCAAACGTCCTGACCCTTACGTTTGACTACAAACACTTTTGCTAACAAAGAACATGATTAGACGCTACCATTCAGCACGTTGACCGGAATCTCTTCACCTGCACCGGTGAGGTCGTTGTTATCCATGCTCGAAATCTCCACATGTTCAGTCAGTTGGCAAGCCACCGTGGTGATGGCAAAGCTGACCTTTTCGGTGCTTTGTGTGGAAGCGTCAGTGTTTCATGAGTCGACAAAGCGACAGCGGGCAGCCACCCCGGCTCATCTCGCGTATGCATCACATGACCACTTTTGCGGCGCACCAAAATGACCACTGCAACTAAGTATACAACCGTAGAATGATGCTTATATCTTTTACTATACAGTTACCGTAAATAGTAAGACAACAACGGATGCGTGAGAACCCTGGACGTTAGAATAGTCACAACTATTTGCGTAAACTGGGAGGTGTTGTAGGCATGACCAAATCGATCAAAAAATACCACGCTTATCGGCGAGTGATGTGGCATGGGCGTCTCAAATAAGTCAAGAGTCAAACAATGCCTCCATGCTCAGGATACGGGGCCAACACACAGCAAACGAAAACATTCGCCTGCAGGAAGCCACAACAGAAGACAAGATGCGAGGGACATTAGTGGATGCTGTATGCATGCAGGTGATATCCCGAAGGCTACGTCCGGGATTCTCTCGAAATCACCCTCTCTGCCTCTGCTTGTAAAGGCCCTTTGCGCACACTTTTAGTGTTGCACGGTACAGGTAGTTTACGAAGCAGCTAGACATCGTGCGTCAATCACCAAATATCAATTATCTTCGTTTTGGTGCAATCCCACCCGACCCGACAAGAGGCATACAGCAAGTAAATGTTTGCGGTTAAGACCTAGCAATTAGTGAGCCACACATGGTGCGTATGTAATAAATCGACGACCGACACGAACTCCCAATGAACAACGCTGCAGCGCTTGTCATTAGCAGCACAGACAACATGAGAACGTGAGACCGTAGCACCACGGTCAGGGGTATCAATTCCTAGAATCAAGGGGGGGGGGGTCTCAGACAAAAAAATGACCTAGCATATCCCGCAAAACCAGACATTTCCCCGGATCTTGGCCACTTGAATATGCGTCCCCCATCTTAAATTTTAATTTTGTTCATTATTTCGTATATTCAAAATTCCTTCCTGCGCAAGAATAACTTTGCATTTCAAATCAATGTGGTCTGCCTTTTTTGGAAAGCTTAAAATGGGTTAAAATTCACAGAAAAAACATTCCCATAAATCTCAGTTAACACGCGCTCGGGCGTGGTCAACTTGACCCCCCCCCCCCCGAAGGATTTGCCAAAATGGTTTCCGAACGGCGCGGCGTAGCCGCGTCAAATTCTGCTTGGCTGTAGATAATTAAATAACGGATCGTTTGACATCAATAATTTAGATGTACCCTGTAAGATCGCTGACCTATGGCAGGTCAAAGTCAGACCATGGTTTCGGCGAAGGCAATTTCTGGGAAATCCTTTAATCTGATCCAACAACGGAGTGTTGGACGAAGCCATACATCTCTGAAATGCTTTCTTAGTCAACACGACAGTTGAATGAGCAAACTAAATTGACCTAAGGTCAGGTATGAATGTCAAACCAAGGTCAAAACCAACCTGCATTGTTACTCTAGGGCTTGCTGTATAGGATATTTTCTGGTGCCCATTTCGATTTTTTGATAGCAGGAACCGCATTATACATCTTCCATGGACTTCTTGGAGGTCAGAATAGGTCATTGACCTAAGATGACCAAGGTCAGCATTTTGTTTTCGGAACATACTGCGTAATCTTTATAGCGTAATCTTTGCCGCTTAGTCAAATGCAAAACTCGAAGCGATCTTTTATGATTTTGGTCACCTTGACCTTGCAAATGTCAAACAAGGTCACTGACCTTCAATAAGACCGCAACCTTTTGCTCAGAAACGGCTATCTAGGTTCTAGGGGCACTTTAGAGACCAACCTGGAACTTGGCCTTGTTTGACCTTTTCTGACCCGAAGGTCGCAACTTAAGAACTTGAAACTTTGATCTAAGTGAGCTCACATACAGGTCAACACACTCTGCAAATTTAGTGTATCCAGCTTTCTTGGTTGCCGAGATCTCAGTTGGGTCAAATTGCCCCCACCCGAGCGAAGGGTATCTAGCCGGCCACCCGGACGCGTGTTAAGGATTACTGACGACTACCGCTGGCGCTGATCGTGTTGTATAACCACAACAGCCACCATTATACGACAAATAAGTTTGGCGCTGTTGGGAAAAACCTGCGTTAACATTTCTCTGGCCACCTGGTGTTTTTAAACCTGCCGCATACTGCGGTCAGGTATTCTTTTTCCCCTTTAATCTAGCCCCATCAATTAAAACATTTTGGTGAGTCAGAAAACTCAAACATTTACAGATCGGTTTATCATGTGAAGGAGCAAGTACGATAAAATGATTGCATTGAAGGAGTAGGGAGAGTTGCATCACGTTCTGATCTGAGCTCTCTCCTGCTAGAACTACTGAAATTAGAACTAAGATTATTAAATCTGCGGACAGCTATGATCTTCAGCTTCATATCTAGGGGTAAAGGTTTGGAGAACGCGTTTTTTGTGGGTTTTTTGTAGTCGACTTACGGTTTAACAACTTTTGAAGGAGACAACGTACCGTATCCCGGGGTAAATTGTACTACATAGTAAGGAAAATATGTTTATATGTATTTTTCATGGAATAAGTTGCCTCGCAACCAACCTGCATGACTTACTATGTGGAGACCAAATGCCTTTGTGTGTCCTTGTTTGTAGTTTTTCGTGATTGCGACATTACGTTTTTTTACCATTTTATCGGTCTTTTTTGTTTACGATCATTTTCACCTCGTTCTGGGTTGCTCAGATCAGATGCTCTGGTGGAATACCACCAGACATCTTGGAAAAAAGTTGGCACCACCCTGAAATCCCTGGTTAGCGGATGCCGAATGCTTGGCAGTATTCATGACACGTGTAGTTCGTTACCACTCATTAGAGTATTCAGGTTTGTCTACTTACGCTGCAAGCCCTTAAACACACATTAACAACGATCACTTAAGTGTTCATCGGCGTGCAAAAATCAAATATCGCGCTCACCTCAAAACGCATGCTTGCATGCGGCCGGAAGTACAGTGAAAGCTGAAGTTGGCTGCTGTGCGTCAGCTGAATGACTCAAGACTGCCATCCGTCGCAAATATTTGGAAAAAGCTCCCTAACACTACTTGGACATGATGAATCTTATCCCAATCTCCGCTACCTACAAGATAGATACTATTTAGTAAAGATTAAGGTAATACTAGTAGTGATATTTTTTAGCATATTCAGCCTAGTATACCAATAGGTGAGACAATTTGTTACATCTATTTGGCCAGTATTCTCTCTTCGTTGATGTATGCGCTGGGGAAGGGGGTTCAAAAGAGCATTGGGGGGGGGGGGGGAGGTCAAGTCGGCATTGTTGGTTTAGTCCCCCTTTCCCCCAGAAGGCTTGTAAAGTGACACCCAAGAGTACCGTTCCAACTGTTTCCAAGAATTCCGAGCATTAACTCCATGGCAGCACAAGAAAAAAATTGACTTTAAAATTGGTGTTATCCCCTAACTTTACAACACTTCGCTTCGCCTATGACAAGCAGCGCGACCTCTTGACCCCGGCAGTTAATTCCATTCAATATATATGATGTAAGCACATGAACTAATGTAACTTTATGATGCAAGCGCACGAACTGAACAAGACGCCATACAGAGAAGGGCTGTCAGTCGTCTGTCCTGTCGATTCTGATAGACATTTACCGTCGGGTTTAAAGTTGTTTTGGGTTTACAGTCAGTTGCAAATGTTGGCGGTTTGCGGCACACCATAAGTTATCACCCACTTGACACCATTCGTTATTTGTTGGCTGATTATTCGCGCTTTTGTGAAGCTTGGCACTAGTATCGGACTCCCACCACCTGAAAAATAGGCGATGGATGATGAAACGTTATGAAGCCAGACTTGTGCTCGATGTGAGGCTGACTGCGTGTTTGCTCCATGTTGTAGTAACCTTTCCCGCACTGATCATTAAAGGATGCGAGGAATCCGCTCTGATCAGCGGACCGCATCGCACCGCATGTTTTTGAAAACCCACATCGGGTTTACCACGAGACGCGGCGTGCTGCTAAATTCCACTGTCCTACAGAAATGCCATCTGCTGTGGCCAGCCCACCTTTCCTAACGCCCCCACACATGGTCAATGACGGGCGGCAAACGCAATGAGGCATACAAAATCATAATGTTGCTGAACACAAATCTGCACGACACACCCGTCCACGCGGCTTCTCACGAAGAGCCAAGTGACAGAAAAAAACACGTGACACCTGACCCGAAGAACACGTCAGAATCGGAGCCAAACATCGTTCGGTAAGATCCAACTTGGAAAACCAAAACCAACGTCGTGCCATTGGTTGTTGAGGAGACTCAGCTAAAGAGGTGCCAAATGCCTTCGTTTAACCAAAGCCCAAATGAAGTGTTTCAGCAAACGAAAGTTTACGTTTGACCAGTAGAATAAATTGTCCATCTCCCGTTGTGATTTTCACACTTTCCGTGGCCTACAATGCATACTTCACGAGCATCTGACCGGCGCGGATCCTGGAATTGTGCACCTCCAGCTGCCAGGCCTGCGTCACGTGACCGGCTGAGTGGGTGGCGCCCGCGGGCGGGCCGGCCGGTCGGTCGCCAGTGAGCGAGGTGGCCGGGTGGGCCGCGGCGCGCGCGTGGGAGCGCCGCTATGTGTCGGCTGCCACTGCGCTGCTGGAGGCCGGGGCCTGGCTTGCGGCTGCTGCTCTTCTACACCGTCGCGTGGTGCGGCTGGCTGCTGGCCGGGTTCGAGGCCGGGCTAGCCCAGCCCTCTGTGGCCCAATTCCTGCGGCAGGTGGGCCTGCCGCCCGGCCAGCTGCCGGTCTTCCTCGCGCTGCTGCCGGCCGCACACGCGGCGGCGGCGGCCGGCGGCGGCGCACTAGCCGGCTGCTGGGCCGACTCGATCGTGGAGACGCGCGCTCTGGTCGTGATGGCGGCCGTGCCGCAGGTGCTGGGCGCCGGACTCTACTTCTTCTCATTGACGCCGGCCGAGCTGGTGCTGGCGCGCCTGCTGTCGGGCGCCGGCGCCGGCGTCACCGTCGCCGTGCTGGCTGAGTTGACGCGCGTGGTGCCGGTGCATCTGCGGACGGGCGCGCTGGCCGGCCTGGTGCTGGCTCGACAGCTCGGCGCCACCGTCGGTCCGCTGGCCGCCGCGCCCCTGGACGGCGTCCCGGACCTGCCGTCCGTGTTCAAGCACCACGTACGGCCATGGAACGCGCCCGGTCTTTTGCTCGCCCTCTGCTATCTCGGCTACCTATTGCTGGCTGCGCTCGTCTATCCGAACCTGACGGCCGAGTGCGAGCGTGACCTGCAGGCGGCTGAGGCGGCCGGTGCCACTCCTGGTCTCGGGGGCGATGCGCCGGGGCCAGCTGGTCGGCCTTGCCAGTACAGCGGTGATCGTGACCGCTCGACAGACCTCGGCCTTAGGCGGGGTGGACATCGTGACGGCCTGGCCCGGCCGAGGGCCCCAGCGGAGCAGCAGCCGCCCGCGCGCGTGCCAGACGGCATGCAGGAGATGCGACCACCTCCGTACGAGGAGCTGGGGCTGCTGGAGAGTCGGGACACGTCGTCTTCGCTGTGCTCTGACGAAGAATGCTATTGTGAGGCGATCCCACCGCCTCCATACGACGTGATGCCTTTGCCAACTGCTGAGGAAAAAGTGGACGATTCACCTCCAACTCCAGGCGATTTTGAAGCACTGCCGAAGTCTCCCAAAGCTGTCTTAGATCCAAACGACCAGAGAACTCCCTCAAGCGAACAGCCAGGAACCAGGAGCGAGCAGAACGACCAGCATGAGTCCCTTGCGTCACGCCGCGGCTACGGCGCGCAGAACCGTCTGCTGACGCTGCTTCCCCTGCCGAGCGAGTCACTCCAGTCCGAGGGTCCACTCGCCAACTTGGCGCCGGAGCCGGGCGATCAGTGGCGCACGCCGCTGCTGGCGCCGCGCCGACCACCGTTCGAGGGCTCGGCCAGCGGCTGGTTCACGCCCGACATGGAGCCGAGCGAGCGCGACGCCACCGGGAGCTGCCGGCCACCGCCTGTGGCCGACGCGCCTGACCGGCCGCTCGAGGGCCCGTACGCCGCACCGCTGGAGACGCCGCTCGCGGACCTGCTGCGCGCGCCGCGCGCCGATACTTTCGCCACGCTGGTGGCGCTGCTGGGCATCTGGTGGCGTGTGCTGTGCTGGGCGACGGCCGTGGTGCTGGCGTGCGGCCTGATGGCGCGGCTGGCGCAAACGGCGCTGGAGACGATGCGGCTGGACCTGGCGCCAGCGCTGCTGCCCGCTGGCTGGCTAGCGAGCGTTGGCGGCGCGGCACAGGTCGCCACTTCGCTGCTGCTGCTGCTGCTGGACCCTGTGCCTGGGGAGCGGCACCGGACTGCGCGCCATGGTCGTCGCCATCACGCTCATGACTGCCGCTCACCTGTTCCTGGTCGTGGCGCCTCACCAAATGCACGACCCGTCAGTCGACGCCACGGGCTGGGGCCGCCGGCTCGAGGCCGGCGTCTGCTTGCAGGGCGTCGGCTTGGCCCTGTTCGAGCCGACGGCGCTGTCACTGCTGTCCCAGCTGGTGCCGCGAGGCCTGCACGGCCGTGGTCTGGCGTGCTGGCAGCTGGCCTGCTCTCTGGGCCTCGACCTTGGCCTGCTGTGCAGCACTGGACTGGCCGGCCACACCCTGGCGCTGTTCATCGTGCCGATGGTGGGACTCGTCCTGTGTCTGGTGGCGATACTGTTCAGCCGTTGGCACGGCCTCTTCTACCAGCGACGGAACTGCGTGCGACTGGTGGACGTACTCGGTCCTCGACTGCCAGTGCCCGGGCTCCAATTCCACCTGATCGACGAGCTCGACCACCTGGGTGAACGTTTCAGCCACACCCCTGAAGCAAGAACGGCTGACAGCGCCCGCGTCGCTGCGGATGAAGTCCTTGATTGTTTTTTGGCTGAAGGTGGCGCTAGTGTAGCGGCGACAGATGGCGCGCGCCAACCGCTGGTGCCAAACGAGGAGCATTGAGTGGGAATGTGGTCAGCGAAGGCCACATACCCGTGGTCGTGGCACCGCTTTGCGTCGCATGTGTTCTCGGGTCTTGTAAGGCTGGATACGATACAAAACATGGAATGATGAGTCGCGCGACCTCTGCGCAGCGGCTGCCATGGGATGTCGACGCGTAACCGCGGTAGTTCTAAGGCGCATGGCATCGCAAAAGCCTTCACGCTGACCGCTTGACGTTGGCTTTTCGGACAGCATCTCGGGGAGAATGTACCTCGCATTTGTTGATTGTGTCTGTGTTTGTATATGCGATATTGTTATCCTCCGTCCAAGAAGTACAAACGTTTTTGGTTATCTGATTTACCATCAAGAGTTGTGCTATGGTATGACGTCATATTTCCAATATGTTTGGTGCGTCCACTCGGGGAGTATTGGCATGTGGACTACTCCTGTGTTTATGTTTATGTTTGTGTTCACAGTGTCATCCGTCAGGTGGAAGCAACGGCGCGGCTTTTGTCAAAATATACCGATCAATTAGTAACGTTGGACGTCGGGATGCATCAACGTTTTGGAGTGTTTATTGGTGAGTGATGATGCATCGCTCAGCTATGGATTGTTCGCTTTCAGCTTGCGCACCATTGCAAGGGCCATTAGCAGATGGCGCCACCGAATACATGTCGGAAACCAGGATCCTCAAAAGCTTCCTGCGGGTGGAATTAGGGCAAGCTCCTTAAGTTGTACATCCATCTCCGGGCATAATTTTGTTATTTACATCCAAACTCTTCCATTGGAATGCATTATATGCAACCAAAGTGTACATCACCTGGTTTTAGGGGCAATTATGCTTTAAGCCCACTCTGAGACCTGATACTAGGTGATTTAACCAAGACACAAAAAAGACAAGACACAGACAAGACACAGCAAGAGCAGGTAGCATAATAATAGGCGTAACATACGTCCTATTTGATGTAACGGGGGTAACTAGCATAACGTTAGCACCCGAACTGCGTTTAAGGCGTTGGCACTCAAGGAATGACAAAATACATTATGACCAAAAAATTGATCAGTTTTCGGCCACGTACTATCCTCAGAATGTTTTTTTCATTGTTGATAAAGGCTGATGTTCCGAGGTTGGCACATGATCTGGCGGAGCGCCTGCAGGTCTGAAGCGCATGAGCTGGCGGAGCGCCTGCAGGTCTGAAGCGCATGACCTGGCGGAGCGCCTGCAGGTCTGAAGCGCATGACCTGGCGGAGCACCTGCAGGTCTGAAGCGCATGACCTGGCGGAGCATCTGCAGGTCTGAAGCGCGTGTCTATGTCATTGGGGCTTTACGACGCACTCAGCTGCTGAGGCTATATGGCGTCGCCTGCCTCTCACCCTGGCAGGAAGGGCGAGCGCCGCGGGGAATCGAACCCCGTACCTCTGGTTTCCCAGATGTGCAGTGGTTAACGCAGACGCGTTAGCCACTACACCACCGGCGCCCAGGTCTGAAGCGCATGAGATGATGGAGCCTGCAGGTCTGAAGCGCATGAGCTGGTGGAGCGCCTGCAGGTCCGAAGCGCATGAGCTGGTGGAGCGCCTGCAGGTCTGAAGCGCATGAGCTGGTGGAGCGCCCGCAGGTCTGAAGCGCATGAGCTGGTGGAGCGCCTGCAGGTCTGAAGCGCATGAGCTGGTGGAGCGCCTGCAGGTCTGAAGCGCATGAACTGGTGGAGCGCCTGCAGGTCTGAAGCGCATGAGCTGGTGGAGCGCATGCAGGTCTGAAGCGCCTGCAGGTCTGAAGCGCATGAGCAGGCGGAGTGCCGGTAGGTTTGAACCACTCCTGCCGCAATGGCAAGGCAGGCAAGGAGTGATGACGGTCCTTATCAGACACCACCATAAGCTCGTCCTTTGCGAACCCAAGCGTGCAAACATAGACCATACTGCATTATTGAACGTGGAGATCGTGAGCTGCTTCTTTGACATCCACACGAATCTCATGCTGGACAAGTAGCTTCCCCGCAATCCATTGGGAACATGGATGTAACTGGAGCCTTGAATGTGCAGAAGCGGGACAAAGTGATGGTGACGTAGGGTGCTCGTGAGGCATCAAGCCTCAGGAGCACGGGATGGGCGAGAACAGCCCCCATCGTGGGGGCAGCGAATGCCGGTGGAGGGTATCTGCCGCCTGTTCTCATTTGGCCTCGGTTAAGGATGACGGATGTGTGAATAAAGGGTGCTCCGGCTGGTTCATCGGGTCGCTGCTCAAAGTTAGGCTGGATGAGATCGGATATTTTCGTAACATAGCACTTCATTTCAAGTGTGCATGCATGCTAGCAATGAGAACTCTCGACTCCCGCTATTGGATGGGCATCACACACGCAAAACAGTACGAGCTGTCGCCTACGTCAAGGACAACGGCATCGAATTGATCACTATCCCTCCACACAGCACGCATAGCATGCAACCTTTCGATAGGATCTTCTTCAAACCGCCAGAGGTGGCGTGCAGTCGTCTCGAGGATGGGGTCATGATGGCCAATTCGAGTCGAGCCGTTACGGTATTCGGGTTAGCCGAACTCTTCGGACATGCCTACAGCCAGGTGCCCACCGCTAAGAAGGCCAAAGAACGGTTTAATACCTGTAATCTTCGGCCCATCAATCATGGTGTCTTCCTTCGCCCGTGAAGATTTCCTGCCACCTCCTCTGGTGGGGTAAGCAGACACTGCAGGTGGCAGTGGCAGCGGCCCTACGATGACCGCGATCATTACCATCGTTGAAGAAGCGGCTGTGTCGAGTGGTGATGGTCATGGCATAGCTGCTAGCGGCAGCGGCACGGTCCTGACCACGACTTCTGCCGTCGGCACGGACACGGTACTGACCACGACTTCTGCCGTCGGGACGGACACGGCGCTGAGCACGACACCTGTTGGCGGCCGCGGCACGGCGTTGGGCACGACTTCTGTCGGCGTCAGCGCCACAGCATTGCCTGCGACACCTACCGGCAGCAGCGGCACAGCGCCACCTACGACATTTGCTGGTGGCAGCGGCACAGCCCCACCTATGACACGCGCTGGCTGCACTGGCACAACTCTCCGGAAAATAATCCAGCAAATGTCGCTGATTTGCATTGCATCCAAGGAGAAAACAGCCGGCAGAATCCACTTGGCAGCCCATCTGACGGTATCGCCGCTGAAAAGGACTACAGTCCCGACCCAAGACGAGAAAAAAATGGAGCAGACCAGTGGACAGAAGTAGCAGACAAAAGTTACGTTTTGTTTCGTTTGCCACATGATATTTGACCTGAGCCGCAAGGACTGGATATGGGGCGAATTTGCCAGAAGCAGACGTGTGCGCCCTGTAACGATGCCGACCCGCGTCGGGTCACGCACGTGCGTGCTTTCTGCAGGCCTCGAATGTCAGCCGCAAATCCAGCATCGGTACCTACACGCATCGGTAACACTATCCCAAGTCGGTTTGCGGGCTCAGTCAACAGGGTCGACGTGATGTGCCTCAAGACCATCTGATTTTTCCGGACTTCAGCCGATCTAATTTGCGACCCGAAGTCGCGAACAGATGCCGTTTATTGTTGGTATATTCAAAAATCGTTTTTCTTGGGAGACGCAAGGCATCACGTTTTGCAATTAGATTTGCCCATTACATTCCACTGCAATAGCATACCCATGCCCGTTATAAGCCGGGGTGAAGCTATAATTACGTGCAATGCTTAAAATGGCTGTAATACGCAGCAGAACACACAAGCAATTATCGACAAAATGGGTATCGTTTAGTGGTCATTGGATGAGTTCCCAGACACGAAAAGGCGGAATAAACTCAAAATGGCGTGACCTGACGCCTCCGGACGAGCGGCTCTGGCCAACATACAACATACACTGATTTGTATTCATGATGGAAGGCAGCACCGACAAAGTAGTATGAAGGTGGCATGAGCGACATTTTTGTTACGTCGCCATGTGCTTATTTGTCATTTTACGTCTTTTGTATTCCATGATTTTGTGCCATAGGACCAAATACGGAAGCGTAAGAAGGCAAACACGTACATGGTGACAAAAAAATGGCATGCTTTCACTGAGAAACTCATTGGCTATTTCAACAGGCCTGACAACAAACCACGGGTCTCCTGTTTATCCTAGGTTGCATGCATTTCAGATATGTTATAAAATTAGATGCGCATCTAATATGGTAGCCGAACAACCAAAATGTATTTAGCCGAGTGTCGTTTTGTCGAAAGTAATTGAACGTTGTTTTGTCGACGTGTCTTTTTGCCGCCGTCTTAATAAGGAAAACTGACAAAAGTTTAAGCGCGGTTTGCCAACGTGCCCTTATGCCGACGCGTCAATTTACGAAAGATGAATAGGCCAAAATCCGCATTTACCAAGCATCGACTTGCCGAAATGCTATTGACCTGAATGTTAATTTATCGAAATTTTCTTCAGTCGAATGTAATTGCCGAATTAATGTTAAATCGGTTTTTATTTTCCGTAATGTTTTCTAGTCAAACGCCAACTATAAAAAGGTGTTTTTGTATAATGCTAGTTGCCGAAATGCTCTTTATTCGAATGATGATTGGCTGAAATTTGTTTTGTTGAATGCTTATTTGTCGAAAAGTTGTTGGTTGGCTGTAGACAGAGGCACCTTACAATTACGTCCGTGGCTTTTTCCCTGCCGCTTTACGAGAAGAGGCCGCAGCAGCACCCCCCCCCCCCCCCCTCCTAAGATCTCCATTACGAGAAAAGACCTCAGCAACCCCCTTAAGATAGCCCTTACGAGAAGTTCTCGAAGACCAAGCAGGCTAAAGCTGTGGACAGGACGGCAGTGGAAAGCTCTCGGCAAACTATATAAAACAGGTGTGACCGAACAATGGCGCATGTGGCTTTTGACAGGTTTAAACAGGTCCACCCTCCTGTTACCGCACGAACTAAGCATGCTACGACTACAAGGAAAAAGCCCTGAATAGTTCATGAACACCTCCATCGGCAAGTTCTAGAGAACGACGACAGATGTGACCTGAAATGTGTCATATTAGGTCAAATGTGCGGATACTTTTGTTAAATTCACCTGCCCAGCTAAACCATGAACAAAACATGCCAAACCGAACCGAATCACTCCATGCCCTCAGCAATCCCGGTTACGCTTCAAGAGCAATACTATCAATGCGCATCATAACTCACTGACCGTCCATCACAGTCTGCGGGCGGTATCACTTCGTAGAGTGCGCAGTGCCAGTGTGCAGTAGAGTGCCATTTCACATTTAAACAACGTGAATTCGGCTAATCGACCGTTCGATGAAGTCACGTTTGTCCAGTTACCCAAATTCACACTTCGACAAAAAGGCATTCAGTCGATTGGCCACTCAGTGGTTTCCCTTTCGTCTAATTGCTATTCACCTATATCCTGTTTCGTCAAATCGGCATTTTGACAAATGCATTTCAGTTAATCGGTTCTCGAATACTGAGCTTTTTTACACAAGAACAGTTGAACGATATGTAGACATTCGGTTCAATGTCATTTTAAAAATTGCCTTAAAAAGCGTAATGAAGCTGGAGTGAGAAGAGCCATGCGGTACTATGCAGTGTAAAATGAGTGTGATGGTATAAGTAATGCGCTCAGGTACTTGTAGTACCAACTCCCGGATATTTGCTAAAAGCACTTGGCGTTACAGTTCTTTATTTTGCCCATGTGCTTTGGGGGGGGGGGCTGGGAGAAGCATCTGTGGGGGGGGGGTGGGTGGCTTAATTCATTGTTGGGAGGGGGCAGGTCCGTCCAAGCATACATAAAGTGACGTCTCTACCTACATAACATCCATGCCTCTGCCTGCATACCGCCTATTACGGACGCTCCCGTGACGTGACGCCCTTGTAACGTGACGCCCCTGCCTACATAACGCCCTTGTGACGTGATATCCCTGCCTACATGACGCCCCTGTGACGTGATGCCCCTGCCCACATGACGTCCATGTGAAATGATACCCCTGTCTACATGAAGTCCCTGCCTACATGATGACCTTGCATACATAACCCCCCGAGACGTGTAAGTATGCTGGGTTCTCATTGTTAATGTGACGTTCGCATGTTCTGGCTGGAGTACGCCGACGCTCTATCGTCTTTTGCTGAGTACGCCAACATTGCATCCTTGTTTTTTGGGCTCGTGGATGGCGTTAAAAGAGGGATTTCATGAACAACATAATCGAGCCCCAAGAATGAAGCCATGTATTTTATGTTTATAAATGCATGATTGGTTCTTAAATTTTAATCTAAAAATGGCGTGCAAAGTTAAAAGAAATACATTTGCCAGCAGCAAAATGCTGAGAATTAGTCAAAACTGATGGCACGCTATTGAAAGTTTCAGAGATATCTCTCACAGATATGACAGGAACTCATCGGCCATCAATCCACGATATCTTTCATGGGATCATACAGAGTTTCCAAGGGACACCAAGTGATGCCAGAAAATACCTAGGCATAGCAACGCGCGCAATAAGTGTCTATCAATACATTAGGTCTCGCTCGAAATGGTCACTATGGTTCGGCATCCGTATGGTTCGAGGGCGGGCTATATATGATGGTGTGTGCTGCTGTCTCGGGGCGTTTTGCCTATCAAAGGGGGCATTTTACCCCCAGGGGTGGTGTCTTACTCCACATCATGCCTCGTATAGTTCAACATTTTCCTCAATTTTTCGCACAAAATGCGCCAATTGAGACCATGGCGATCGCAACCAACAATAATTGTTTGAGTCAACTTATTGTTAATTATCTGCCTGCGAATTTTGCAGTGGAAAAGGTCCTGCCGCTAGAGGGGGAGGGGTAGGGCATTCGACCAATTCAACGTCATGGCGCGTGTTGAGCATGATCTTACGTGTCCAAATCCAAAACGTAAAAGATAGCGACTTAGCAACACAAATGCGGGCATTACGAAGCACCGATATGAACCCAAAATATAAACCTGGTTAGCGAAAAATCTACGTCATTATCAAGTGCGGATGCGTTACGAACAGACCGGTGCGCATATATAATTTTGCTGCCATATCACGTTACTCCTGCCCGTGCTATCTCATCTCATCTCATCTCATCTCAAATCCTGCCTTGAGCATTGCTGGCATGGTTCACCAGTTCTAACGGCACAATATCTCACATTGGAGCAGCTTTTTTTAGAAATGATTGAGACTAAAGTCACTGGAAGTAAGTTAATCCTTGGAGCAAACATAGCTTTCTCTTCTGTTCTCTTTCCCTCTCTACCCACCTGACGATGGCGAACACCAAAATTGCGTGCCTCCAACTCCTCTTCTTCTGATTTTCGCCCATCCACCAGCCTTCAAGTCTTGGCCATCATCCAGGTTAGTACCATAATGACTTAAGGTCATTTATCAACCATCTAGTACAATGTTCCGCATCGACGTGCCTAACCGACAACCTTTTTGAAGCAGGGATCCCCTGAAACACGCGGCACACGGGATTTTGCTCTAACACCGGACTGACATAAACGCTGGCAATGGCATCCCTAGTCAGCAGCAAAATATCAGCGTATCCATCAGCGTTCCCTCCGAGCCGAGGGGGCCGCGGAAACCAGCAAGGTGCTAATCGAAACACCAGCTGTTATGCCTCAGCCCAGCTCTCGCGTTCACGGGCGGTCATGGTGCATTCATCTCGAGGGGGTGCCGAGATTATGTGCGGCTGTTTAATAATTGTCATTATTCGCCTGGCTGCATAGCAAGCATTGTAAAGGAAAAGGAGATTGAAATATCTGAACTCTCCTCGGAATCAGGCTGAATACTTTGCCAAACTTGAGGCAATTTCAGTCCGATTTCAAATCGTTTAGCTATCAATAAATACCAGAAGCACGTGTCAACAGAGGGTGGTATTCCAACCTCTAGTTATGTGTATCTACTGGAAAAACCCTTGCTATCTCTAATCGCCATTGTTCCCTTCCCACATCGGCATATCCATCTACCGTTCCCGCATTCCTTCTTCCCCTCCTGGCGCCCCATGTGAGGTAATGGGCAAGGCCGGAGAATAACACGGGTTATGGGCGGCTATTGGAAGTATCGCTTTGACCAGCTGATTTACGCCAGTGGAGACGATGATTGCGCACTGGGTTTTTAGGGATACTGACTGCCATACCACGACGACTCGTGGGTTTGATGCGGCCGGCCACAGTCTGGTGTAGTCGAGTGCCGCTTATGTGTAGTCAGTGTAGTCCTGCGTATCTTTTGATGGCAACGACGTGCATTCGCACCTGCTGCATAATGAGTGCATTATGCAGCTATGCAGTACATTCTTCCCTGTGTCTCGGTACGAAGCGCTCACACTACAAATGAAACCCCATCCGAAAAAGTGTTGTACTACGAGCGGTTCGTCCGTGCTGCCGCCTTGCATTTACAGGTGTTCCACGTTCGCGCTCGGTCACGAGCCAGGTCGGAAATCCGCCGCCCGCCGCCGCAGCCTGCCAATGACCGTGTACCGGCACCGCCCCTACCCAGACCTCACAGCGGCCTTATGACGGCGCGTTGGCATGCATGCGTGCCTCGGAGCCCGGCCAGGTTGGTCTCACGCCGAGCTCAACGGCCGCTAGCTAGGATTCTTTTCTGTGGCAACGAAGCGTTCCGGCGAGTCCGACCGGTCGAATGCAAGCCGTAGATCAGTCGCCAAACACGAAACGCGTGCATTGACACTCAGCGCCGCGCACGTTTGCGACGAGGTCGTGCGTCGGACGGTCCCCGTTGCAGATCGCTTGACGAGATACGCTTCCCTCGTCACAAAATTGTCGGCGCACGATGTGCGGGGCACCGCCGGGTCCAGCGGTCTGTGCGCCAGTGTTCTGCTCTGATGCGTGCCGTTCCCACCGCGACCCAGAACGTGACAAGCGTGACAAGGTGGCGAGCGGCTTGTGAGCGTCAGCAGTTGGTCCTCACGCCAGGGTGACGGGGGCACTTTTACTCTGATGATGCCGCGACGGCCGAGTAAAAACGCCGCCCGACTCTCAAGGCCGGGAAGTGCCGTCGGAAAAACTTATCGCACGAACAATCGCGGCGCAATCACAGTCACACGCAGATTGATCGCCTCTAAAACGTCTCTGGGCCATGGGAGTGCCTTTTGACCGAGTGGAATTAGTTGGACGTGGACCACAGCGACGCACGGTTCGCCTTTGTATTCAGACGCTCCGCTGTGTGCACGTTCTTTGGTCTTTGACAGGGCGCTGTTGATTTGAATGCCGGAGATGAGGGCGAGGCGGTGTCTTGGTCGTAAGTAACGTGTAGGCTCTGAAGCTACAAAGCAATCTTTTTCGGTTGGCATCGGCTCTGGATGACTGGTTGAGCACTCAATGGGTCGGCTCGATCCGCGGAAGACGGACGGATCCGCAGGGCCGATTGGACCGGATTGGACAGGATTGGACCAGATCAAAAAATCTCGGCAACACACGGCTATTGCACGGCCTGGAAATCAAATAAATTTGGACACTAGCTGACTTAACAACACCCATTGCAGCAATGTTGCAAGTAGAGCTTCCACCCTTCAAAGAAGTTGATTTAACTTACGGCAATAGAATGGTACCTTGGTTATTCGGGCTAACAGGCCCAACTAGTGGATTATTCCACAAATAAGGGGCTACTAACAAATGACAGCAGCTAGGAGATGGCTACCAAATCATTATTACCATTATATTTCCATTTCAGCTAACATTTCTACAGGTGCGTGGCAAATCACGACTACTAGCAATGTACCTCAAGCACATAGTGCAAACTTGCATATAACCACCATGTATATTCACATCATTAACAATCTTACCAATGACAATCAGGTAGCATTTCCTTCTCTACATTCCAAACTAGCATTCACCTAGTGTTACAAAAATGCAAATAGTGTTTCATTGGTTAATGCAGTGGGCGACGAGTGACTTGGGTTGGACACATTGCCTCTCTGAAATAACACAAAAAGAACATCTAAAGAGTATGCAGTATTTCATATGCAAAGGTCACAATTACCTCATGTTTTTTTCGCTTCAAGAGTTGATGCCAATGCAGTTCTCTTACTTGCTCCCCGCTATTTTATGAGTCTGTTAGGTCATTCAAGGTGGCATGCACGCATCGCATAACCAGCCTTTTCGCGAAGGCCAATGAGCTCTAGTTGTGTTACCTTGAGCAACAACCACCAGTACTTCAAAATTGTAACAACGCATGAGTTATGTGAAATAATATAGCTGTACGGAATTATCATATATACAGGAGTATTTATCAGGATCCAAGACACGCATGCTAACAGAGACGGAGAGTCGAAAAGTGCTTAGTAGCGCATAAGAGTCGAAAATTGGCGCAACACCTTCAGTAACCAATGCGCTGAACCTTCATGCTTCTGGCCTTCTTGTATGTACCTTATGAACCGTAAAGCCCATATAATATGCGGGCACTTTTATTTGGAATTCAGACATTTAGCGTACAGGCGCAGTGAGTTCATTTTTGGCTATTTATTTAATTGGGGTGATCAAGAAAGAAAGCATATTGGGAATAATAACTGAGGTGAGGCACTCATGTTGTTTGAAAGGGGCGCTCTGGCATACCTTGCATTTTTCAGACACCTACTTTATCTTCCAGGGACCGCAGCGGGTGAATGAAGGGATCAGATGTCTCCACTTCACACTTTTGGGAACATTTGCAGCACCCCATTAACATTGTATAAGCAGGAATAAGGCATGACGCACAAATTGTGTGTGTTGAGCCCATATTATCTGGTGCCAGCTGCGGTTCAATTAAGAAACCTGAACTGCGAGATAATGCTCTCTGGTGCTGTGCCATTGATCCAAACATGAGCATTCCTTGCCACTTACCTATTGTGCTGAGAATTTAAGGTCACAACAGTGACTACATAATCCAGAATGTGTGGTCTGTGCCCCAGACATGAGCTAATATGCTTGCTATGATATGACAGATATGCTTAGCTGGCTTCTGTATTCAGCCAATATGCTTGTACAGAATTTGCTGTGAGGAAACCATTAAATATGCTAAATGCTCCATATCTGCATGACTATGGTAAGAGAAGCAAACAATCCAATACGGATTGGGGGATTTTAAAAAAAATATGTTTGGTAAACGGACCTGACTGGGTTGAATTAAGCCATTTAAAAAGCCCGATTGTTGGGCGGATTGTATTCTAGAAACCGGACCGCTATGGATCAGATTATACATATGCAATCCGTGAAGAACCCTGCTGCCGGGCACCTCGTGACTTTGTAATCGTGTCCTGGAGACGATCCCGGACAGTCGACAGCCCCTCCCCTGGAGCGTCACGTGACTGCGGTCAGGCCGGCGCCCGGGGCACCATGTCCGTCGACTGTGGTCGGCCTGGGTCCGGGCTGGACGCGAGGCACCGCCAATTTGCATCGTTTCACATGCGCCGTGATGATGGTGAGTGGTTGGCATCGACTGAAGCTACGTGCCCGCCTGGCGCTGGGAAAACCACCCATGGAGCTGGCACGTTCGGCACTTACGGAGAGCTTTGCCCTCAACCGCAATGGGCCTTCTGGTTCTTACATTCAGTCACCGATGGGACCAGGACCAGAAAGTGGGCGCGGACAGCCAAGATGGCTAGGGGCCACAAGTACTTTTTGTCTTTGCACTTCACTCTTCATAGAATGCGTGTATTTGAGGTTTTCATAAAATGTCTCACAGGACATTATAAGGACAAGCAAATTTTGACGTTCCAATGTCTATTTGAAAGGGAATGTTCCACACTTGTATGGCGTTTTGAACTGAAATAGCCATCGCGAGGACCTTTTGACGCAGTTCACGGTCATGTCCTTTTTAAGACACGACTAGACATCCAAAACGATCTGGTTCCTGAGTTACACGCCCGCAAAAGTGTGAAAAGGTGTATTTGGAGCCCATTTCAAAGCTGCCTCGTCATTAATGACGTCATAGAAACGTCATGCGATCGCGGTCATACTACAGACTGTTTTCTGCTTATGGTCAAACAGCATGGCCGCTGGTGCATTCGCAAAAGCGATGATGCGGCACGTATGATGCAGTACGCGGAAGGTGAATGGCTGTTAACAAAATTTCGCTGCTGAATGCGTGTGATGCAAGTGCCAAGTGATGTGAATCAAGCAAGTGATGCCACTCATTGGTTGTCTGCTTCGCTAAAAGCGATTTGTATATTGCATCACATGTTTTTGGTCAGTCACATGTCAGATGGTGAGTCAATACAACAGAGGGAACTTGACCCACCTTTTCATGATGGAATTTATTATGAAAGCAGCATGGATTGCAGTAAAAAAACATATAATTGTTCATTATGTCATGCCACAGTACAGCACTGAGGTAGTGCCACAGCTGTTGACCCGTGCCAAAACACAATGTACCACATTGGTTGACAACTCTGTCAAGCCTATGAGACAGTAGCTTATAATTTATCAATGACTGGTAACAACTGACTTAACAATGCCAAAGGACTATCAATGGCAAGAATGTCATTGCACGACAACGCTTATATCCGGGTTAACTATTAATCGCATAAATGGTCCTAAGCAAAAAATTCCTGGTGGCCCAACCGTATATTTTTTCCCATAGCACCAGCAATGCTTTGGCAATCAATGCATAGCAGCATTACAAATTTATTATCTTTTGCATGACACCGCACTTCCGGTTACAAACATCAAAGAGGGTTACTACTGAACACATCGCATGATATCAATGTCAGGACTACAGTACTGCAGGCAACAATGGGTCGACAATAAAGTATTGACAAATCAGCAGCAGCGTAGCAGCAACAGCAGCAGCACAGCATGTCGTGCTTTGATATTAACAATCTGCCATAAAAGCTGGTGATCGCTACATTGCATACGTCAAACAGTTCACCAAAGCTTTTCTTACGGCCAGCACCAAGACAAAAAATCCACGGACAAACCACCCACTAACCCGCCACCCGACACAGCCCCCGCGACGAGAATGGCGGGTTGGCGCCAGCTTTCGTGTGTTTTGGGGTATTCTTTAGGCCTGGCTGCCAGATGCTACCAGATATTGCTGTCGTCACAAAATCATTCCATGACGCCATCAAACAATGACATAATGGGGTGCATTTTACAAACTTTGAAATTTTGCTACTTAGCGTCATTTTTGAGCATTGAAAGCTTACCAATACTTACAAGTAAGCTTTTCCCATCATATCTGATGCCTATCTCAATATCTTCAAATGTGGAGCATTCCCTTTAAGTCAGAGGAGCGCGCGGCACGTAGACCGACGATCGTGACCCCGCCAGCGCGGAATATAATTCAGATAACCATTTGCTGACTAAAACATCCTTTGGCTAACGTCATGGACCATGAACTGGCTTTTGAGCATACCAAAATGCTTAAAGGCGTGTATGCCAACACGTCGAGACGAAAATATCCACCACGCTGTTGAGACAGCAATTATATGGGGCTACTTTGTCATCTATTGTATTACTGAATATTGTTGTGGTGAAGAGAGGTTCACCACATTTACTGCAAGATTATGGTGTGCCTGAGCCATGAGATCTAATAAAACTGGTTATTTACGCTTACCACCTCATAGATGCAAGAACAATTCTACATTCCTCCTTTGAGACTGACCCACAGCTTCTACTTACATCTTGCATATGGCCAGTCTCGCGTCAGGTTGTGGCCCGACAAAATGGCAAGTCAGTTTGACGAATCAATTAATAAAGATAAATGACGTCCTAAGAAGTGATTTTGAGCCTACTAAGCGTTTTCACACTAGGGTTGTTAGACATGGACTTATTAATATCAAATACGGAATGCATGACAACCGAGACAAACATTAGGGAGCCCATCTTTGGTAAATTCTGTTAACACGCGCCTGGGTGGCCGGTTGGATACCCTTCGCTCGGGCGGGGAGGCGATCAATTTTACCTCCCTGAGATCTCGGGAACTAAGAAAGCTAGATACACCAACTTTATAGGGTATGTCAACCTGTACGTACACTCACTTAGGGCAAAATTTCAGGTTGCTAGGTTGTGACCTTCGGGTCAAATAAGACCAAACAAGGTCAAATTCCAGGCTGGTGTTTAAAGTGGCTCCAGAACCTAGATATCCGTCTCTAAGCAAAAGGTGACACGATCATTTAAGGTCAACAATCTTGTTTGGCCTTTTGAAGGTCATGGCAGCCACAACCATACAAGACTGCCCTCAGTTTTGTATCTAAATAAGCGACAAAGGAATGCGACCTGGCAGTATGTTCCTAAAAACAAAATGTTGAACTGGGTCATTGCAGGTAAGTGACCTACTCTGACCTCTAAGAAGTCCATGAAAGATGTAGAATGCGGTTCCTGCCATCAATAAATTTGAAATGAGCACCAGAAAATATCCCATACAACAAGTCCCAGAGTAAAAAAGTTGTTTTTTACCTTGGTCTGACCTCCATATCTGACCTTAGGTCAGTTTAATTTGCTCATTCAACTGTTGTGTTGCCTAAGAAAGCATCTCACAGATGTATGACTTCATCTAGCACTCCGTTGTCGCATCAGATTGAACGATTCCCTAGAAATTAACTTCGCTGAAACCTTGGCCTGAATTTGACCTGCCATAGGTCAGCGACCTTACAAGGTACATTTAAATTTGTGATGCCAAACGATCCACTATTTAATTGTCTACAGCTCTGCATAATTTGGTGCGGCTACGCCGCCCGCTCGGAAACCATTTCGGAAAAACCTTCCAGGGGCGTCAATTTGATCCCCCACCCGAGCGCGTGTTAAAATAGCCGGTGACTGTTTCTAATTCGATATTTTGGGTTCGTCAGTAGGAGCCTCTTTGACATTCAACATTTGTAAACGTTATCTTATCACCGAAAACAAATGTATCGAAAATATTAATGAGTCATGGATACACGATAATGAAACACAGACGTTCCCTGGGGAAATTTGAACGTCTATTTTGATAGACCTGAAAACGTTCCACGAGCTTTGGTGCATTGTTTCCTGGCTTTTGTGCTTTTCAAATCGATCAATTTCAGGCACTAAATGGGCTCCCTGTGTGATAACTTATCCCCAAGAATGTAGTGAAAAAGGTTATTTGCAATTTGAGGACATAAATATAAGCATGAGTGGTGTGAGCCCCACTCAGGATAATGACACAACTGTGTTGAGCTTTTAATAGATCCACTATGTTTTTTTTCGATTGCGATGACTTCGAGTTTCGTGTAAATAAGCAGGCAAGCCAAAGAGACGTCATCGGAATCGCTGTCACTCGAATAGTTTCGTGCATTCGCTCGTTTCGCCTGCTTACTCACTGTCTAAATACACGCTGTTCTCCATAGGTCAGGGAACGTTTCTTCCCGACCCCGCTTGTTAAGGAGGAGCCAACTAGTAGCAAAGGACATCCTCTCAGAATTATTGGCTGGCGGCGCCACGTTCAGGAAGATATGAAAAATGTCAAAAACATGAGGATGATCCCGACCATAGTGGGCGAAATGTGAGCATGCTTTTCAAGCTATGCCCTTCTTGAACACTTTAACCCTCCCCCCCCCCCAATCCATCTCAGAAACCGACGGTCATGTTTATGAGAGATGCTGCGTTGAGTTTCAACTTGTGGATGAACATGGGTTTGGACATGGTTGCTCAAAACCTGCGATTTTAATAGTTTTCATCTAACTGCATTGCAAAGAAATCGCATACAGGACGGTGCAGCACCGCAAATGTATGCACATTTGCCCGATGGCGCGCAGTTCAGTACACGAGTGTTCCTTGTTACCGTGCAACAGATCAGTACACGAGTGTTCCCTGTTACCGTGTAACAGACCAATACACGAATGCTCCCTGTTACCGCGTTTTGGGGGCGATCCCTCCCATCCAGATCCAGGAGGACGACCCAATATGACGGGCGTTCCAGAAAAGTCAACAGCGCAGCGGCAAGTCAGCCGGGCGACGCGCAGTGCAGCACCGCTGTCACCAGCGACCACAATGGACGGCGGCTCTGAATGCGGCGCGGAGGCGGCGGCGCCGGTGCCGGGCGATCCTCGCTGAATGCCGAATCAAACTCCGGTCTGCCCGCGCCAGAAACGGCCGGCCGCGAAGAAAGGACGCCCGGTGTGAAAATCAAACACGTCCGCGGCGACGGCCGAATAAATATTATGACACGTAGCTGCGGAGTCGGCGGGCGCTGCCAGACCTCTGTAATGGATAATTTATCTGGTGGGAGCGGCGGCGCGGCGCGCGGCGGCGTCGCACGCCAGTGTGACGGCTAATGAGAGGCGGCGGCTCCCACGGAGGAGGAGAGAGGGAGGCGGTCGGTGCGGAGCGCCGGCTGGCGGGCCGCTGATCGCCGCACGGCTACTGGCCGCGTCCCGCTGCAGACCGCTGCCTCGACACAGAGGCACGCTGCACGCCGTCTGGCTGCACGGTGGCTATCACAGTGTCAAATCGGTGCGGGTACGACGTCAGAGATTGCCCTCTGGCCACAGAGCTGGCGCCAGCGGGTCACAGACTTGCGCCGCAGGCCAGAACACGTAGCTGAGTGGTCACAGCAAGCCGCCGACCAGCGCGGCTGAGAGTCGCAGAGTCCGCACCGAACGACGCCAGGTGGATCGCGACACCAGCGACCACCCGGAGAGCGAACCACCGGCCACCGGCCACCGCCACTCTGGAGAGCCATAGAGTCCGCACCGAACGACACTGGGTGGACTGGGACACCAGCGACCACCCGGAGGGCCTACCACCGGCCAACGGCAAACCACCACCGAGCTGCCGTGCAAGACGCCACCGAGCAGGTGTGCAATACAGTCGCTGCAAAAGTACGAGGCTTTACAGCTGAAATAGTTTGATTTTCGGAGAAAGTTGCCTTTTGACCAGTGCCTAGTGGGGTCAGTTAGGGACATGTAACACAAAGCCTGTCACGAAGTGCCACATCTCGTTGAGGCTAATCCACCGTCGTTTTCTACGAGGCTCTATTTTTCTTAATTTGGAAACGGCAAGGAGGGTTGGCGGTGACCCCCCCCCCCCCCTCCGCATCATTCTGCATCAGGAAAAATGGCGAATCAGTGTGGATGTTAAATAGCCCTGGGCTGCACGTTAGCCAAATGTCTTGTAGTGACCGAGCGTCGACACCACACGATACTAGCGCAGACCACCTCTAGAGTTGGCCCCACAGCATGCCCCAGCATAGGCACAGAAAATAACCGGCCGTAGACCCGCGCTGAGATGCGATCCCCAGTGCACCACAGACCGTCAGCCAGGTCTGTAGATGGCGTCGCCGCAGCTCATCGCCGTACCGGCCGCAGACCCGCGCTGAGACGCGATCCCCAGTGCACCAAAGACCGTCAGCCAGGTCTGTAGATGGCGTCGCCGTTGCTCGTCGGCCCGAAGCCGACCGGTTGAAGCGGCGCGCCGCTGTGGTCGCCGCCGCTCTCTTCCGGTGCGCGCGGGCGCCGGTGTTTGCACGGGCCCGCTGGGCCAACAGCGCGCAGTGATCAAACGCGACCCGGGCCAACATGGCGGTAGACGGAGAGACCAGCTGGCGCCGGCTCCCGCAAGGGTCAGGGCGCAGCGCAGGCTCTGCTGACCCGAGGCGGGTCAGTCGCTGGGTCGTGCGTCAAGATGAACGACATCAATGGGAAAAAAGTGGCTACCAGTTTGTGCGCTGCTGACTGGCAGGGCAACGCCATGCAGCAGATAGCAAACAATGCACGCTGCAGTCATCATTGCACAATGGCATCATTCATTCTCAAACAACAATGAAGCAGCGGTGCATCATTCTGCGACCGTTCGCCAATAAGCGCAATTTGCGGTCATAGTGCACTGCGGCTATGGCTTTGTTTGATGATTCACATCCGGAGCAATTGTCATCTCCTTTGGCCACCATGGTTGATGGTTACCAAGACCATTAGCGTAATTTCATTTATCTCGTCTTTGAATATTCTTTTAACCTCTGGCGCTGTAGCGCTTACGTCTGTGGCGTCATAAGCTCTGCTGCCATGTATTTATGTGGAGCCCAACCGGCCCCAGTAAAAACCCACAGATCCAAAAGACAGAATCATCAAAACACAAACATCTAATGAGAGCCCGGAGCATTCTCGCCGTTGAAACAAGGCATTGTGCTCAGCTATTCCAAATTTAATTGCTTGGAGCTCATAAAGCTCCCCCGCCTGTGACCGCTCCTCGACCCCAATTATTGGCCTTTTAACATTCGGCCGTTTTTTGTTCTCCAAATGCATGTGATAATTGCCAGCAGATAAACTAATAGCGAGGTGCGCCGTGTGGCAGATCTCGCCATAAAAACCCACGCTCGCCAGCCACAAAAACTGGCCGGCGCCCCTAATGAGCCGAGTCCTTGTTGAAACGAATCTTTCGGATCAAAACTGTGGCATCGGCATGCGCGCCCAAAATATAGTGGGCAAATTTCACAATGGTGCGGTGCAGGACTTGTGGGCTCTGAGCTAATAGACCCAATATTTGTTGCAAGGCTGCAGAAACAATCACGCGCTGAAGAGTTATCGAAAATAACGACATCGAAAACATTAGGGCAGTCAAAGGTTCTTAAGCCTTCTTCTCAACATGACCTGAAGTTTTCTATCTTGCAATGCTACGTATACCGCAACGTAAATATTTTCAAGTGGTGGCGAAGCCAGCCGAAGCCGCATAATGAGAGAATGCCTGTCAATGCCTTGGCGAGTGCCGTATATGTGGAGTGCTTCTCACATTCGGCAGCATAGCTCGCATTTGAGAACAGCCTTCGGCATGCGACGATAACGTATCAAGTCTGAATCCCGTCATGTGATGGACTATTTATAATTCTTGATTGACACGTACATCTCTCACGTGATCTCTACGAAGTCTTGTGGCTCCAGAAGACGGTAGGACTGAAAGACAAAAACACATTCCAACACTGTGTGCATAATATGGTAGAAAGGCTATCCTTCGCTCCACGCTTTTCCCATTTCTGATTAGCCGTGGTTCTGATTAATATTGCCGATAAAAAAGGAAACGCATTTCCAGTGGACACGCTGGACCAAAATAAGGACGCTCCCCGGCCGAGGGGCTGAGGAATTCGTTATTCATGTTGTGCCTGCGGGTGAAGCCAACGCTGTTTGGAAACCAATTACCGCGCGCTCAACAGCACACACGGGCGTGACCCGGTTAACAGGAGACCGCCGGTCGAGCCTATGCTAACCAGGGTCTCATATCTCCACCAGACCGGTAAATCTCGCTTCAGATCGGGCTTGCACCCTGACCCTGGACCCGGCACAGGATTGAGCCGAGGACAGTAAGGGCCTCTGCTCGTGATACTACCGCATTTGGCTCAGCGATTTTTCTTCCGAGCCACAAGAAGCTGTTCATCTCAAGGTGGTGGTCCCCAAGGCTTGTCCTTGTCACGGTGTACAAATGCGTGTCCATCCCATGACCAAGACCATTAGTGCTGACATTCAAAGAGGATTTTAAGTGAAATGCAGACTCATAGACATGTGGGAAGATCGTAGCAACAGGTCCCACCGATGTACGGGGCCACCGAACGACATTTTAATTGAAGGATGGATATACAGATGGAGGTCCTAATTAGGGTGCCGAAACGTAGAGACACGGAGTGAGGTCCTAATCAGGGTGCGAGGCACGCTAGAGAGCGGCTAGTCCTACCCGCAGGACATCGCTCGATACATCCGGTCATTTGACGCCCCCGCCCTCGTCCACCACAGGAATTCACGTACACTCGCCCAGTTCATGAATATGTATCCCGGACGACGGCGACATCACAGGAAAATATCGTTTGTCGTCTGTTGGCGCCTGCGCGCTGCTGAGAGGCAGACGGTGTTTACTTGGGATGATTGAATTGAACGAGATCTACCGAGACCTTCGACCGCTGTTCAAATACAGTTCGGTACTATCGTGGCTGGCCCACAAAGGTCAGGTTGATGCAATGCCGGTCATTTAGCGGTTCAGCGGTTCAGATAGATGAATGTCAGGGGAGAGATTAACATCGCATCGACTAGTGAATTGCGCGAAAGTCGGTTACTGAATGGTTGCACCTCCGCTTCGCCGAGCTGTAGTGACATCCCGATGACAATGTTGAAAAATGGGGAACTGGTTTCGCATCGCCGTAAAAATCTCCCAACCACGCCGCAGCTAAGCTTTAATTGCGGGACAAATAAGTATGAGATTATTCTGAGAAGTTTGATAAGTGCACAGATAACTAACTGAGCTTTCCAATTCATACAAGTGCATAAGAGGGTAAGTCCCATCATGCCGGCATCCATATCGCTGCCATCATTGTTGGCTTCGGGAGGTTGACACCTTCGCGTATCGTCCGACAGATGTCACTACCAACACGGTGGTCGTGCTTCGTATGAGCGTTTGGCTCGCTCCCCACGCGGTTGGAGGTCAGACGGCGAGCACCTGCCCCGCCGGTTCCGATCACTGACCATGCTCACCGGCCGACGGCTAATGGAGGCGGTGATGGCAGCCGAGGGGAACGGGTCGACACCCGCCGGATGTCAGAGAGGTGGATGCCGCCCTGGGCGCGGTCCACAGGCTTCGCCCTCGCCGACTCAGCGAGGACCGCTCCCGGCACGGCATGTCCCCTGCTCCTCGGGCTGCGCTTCATTCCGCACCTTCGCATCAACTCATCCCACCGGCAGGATGCGGTGGCTGGTAGCTGTTGTTGTTCTCAGGGTCGATCCAGCCGCTCCGGTTGGTAGCTGTGGCTGTTCTCAGGGTCGATCCGGCCGCTCCGGTTGGCAGCTGTGGTTGTTCTCAGGGTCGATCCGGTCGCTCCGACTGGTAGCTGTGGTTTTTCTCAGGGTCGATCCAGCCGCTCCGGTTGGTAGCTGTGGTTGTTCTCAGGGTCGATCCGGCCGCTCCGGTTGGTAGCTCTGGGTGTTCTCAGGGTCGCTCCGGTCAGCGGTCCAGTCAGCACATCTGTACAGTCCTGGTTTACGTTCCCTGTACAAGGTAAACCTCGGTGTTGAAGATCAGCACGATGGTCACGCTTTAACCTTTCTCTTGGTGCCACGACTCTGAAATGACCATCACGGAAGTGATGACCAAAAGAGATCAGATCTAGCGAGATCAAGACCGGCACGACGCACAGGCGACAACATCGACATGACGCGAGAGGGCACACAGGCATCACAGGCTCCAACCTCGGCACATCTCGGTACACAGGCACCAACCTCGGCACAGCTCGGCACACGGGCACCAACCTCGGCACAGCTCGGCACACGGGCACCAACCTCGGCACAGCTCGGCACACAGGCACTAACCTCGGCACAGCTCGGCACACAGGCGCCAACCTCGGGAAAAGCTCGGCACACAGGCACTAACCCCGGCACAGCTCGGCACACAGGTGCCAACCTCGGTACAGCTCGGCACATAGGCACCAACCACGGCACAGCTCGGCACATAGGCACCAACCACGACACAGCTCGGCACACAGGCACCAACCTCGGCACAGCTCGGCACACGGGCATTAACGCCAACATCGGCACGGCCTCGGCACAGATCGTCACACAGGCACCAACCTCGGCACAGCTCGGCACACAGGCACCAACCTCGGCACAGCTCGGTACACAGGCACCAACCTCGGCACAGCTCGGCGCACAGGCAGCAACCCCGGCACGGCTTCCACTCTTTTGCC
Organism: Pollicipes pollicipes; assembly: GCF_011947565.3. Lineage (NCBI taxonomy): Eukaryota > Metazoa > Arthropoda > Thecostraca > Pollicipedomorpha > Pollicipedidae > Pollicipes > Pollicipes pollicipes. The sequence continues at coordinate 23,817,351 of NW_023596921.1, forward strand.
TCGGACCCCGTCTCTTCCTTTATCACGGCAGCGTGTGTTAATATCGGTGGCACGTTGCTGCCGTCCACCCTGAGTTTGCCCCATCACAACCCTGATCAGGCGGGGGGGAGGGGGAGGGGACTACACCCGTGCACACCATAAGTTATGGGTGCTGGGTGGGTAGGTATCAGTACTGGAGATGACGCGAGATGACTGCAGTCCTGCCCATCTCCTAATCTGTCATTAATTATAGCTCTACAGTGGTCTTTTCAGACCAAAAATATGTGAGCTAAGTCCACAATATACACTCCGGCACAGTGACACCACTCGAACACATGGCCTATCCTGTAACGACCAGCGAAGCTGTTGTATGCCATATATTGCCACCCATGAAATAGTTGTTTGGACCATCGCTCTCGTCTGACGTATTCCTACGTAAACAACGCTTCAGCCAGTCACCTCTCCAGTCGTCGTTAGCGATGTGCGTGTCACAGCCCGAGCTCGCTTCTCATAGTTGCTATGACTCGAGCTGCGGCCTTCTTTCAATCTTCTTCCAATAAACCCATCAATATTTTCATCTTTTAATTCAATCTTTAGCAATCTTTCGGTGTTTCATCTCAGTACCACTGTCTCTAGGATATTTGGTGGTTTTCAGCAGAATTGGGAGCCATGTATACCAGGCTGTGAGCCAAGCCTGGTATCTTTGTTTGACTTTCTGGTGGGGTTGTTGGCCAATGCCATGTGTGCTGATTCCTAGATATTTACCTTTTCAGTGCTGCTATCTGCTGATGATGGTTCCCATACTGGTCGGTGATCGGTCAGCCATGCATGTTCTATCCCACCAGACATCAGAGCCTCACCGCGGATGATTGTCGTTCTGTGCTTCTCCATAGCCTGGCAGGCAGAGGGCGTCTTGGCCCGTCTCTGCTTTGTAGGACCTGCCACAGCTGCATGGAATTTAGTATATGTGTTTTTTTTGCATGCTCCACATGTAAGGAATTTAGTACATGCTGTTCTTTGCATGTTCCATAAGTAAGGTGGTCTAATTGAAGCCCTTGTTGCAAGTTAATGACGCCGCTGCAGTTAGTTTTTCCAGTGGCTGCACTGCTTGTTGAGAAGGTTCTTTGGGCTCCCGTTTCTTGGGTGGCTGTTCCTGCGAAATGTCTCGTTTAGGCGGTCCATGTCTCTCCTCAGCTGCATCATCGTCGCTGATGACACCATCGCCCTGATGTGCGATGCTGCAGGCACCTCACGATGCCTTTCTTGACTGCATCCGCGGAGCGCTACTGGACGTTCAAGCAGCGACCAGTTGCTGCTTGTTCCCTTTGCATCGATGTTTTGTTTTCTCGGGACTCAACAACACTGTCGATGGTCGGAGAGTCAACTGACCGATACGTTTCGTACATGCTAACACACCAGGCGACGACGAAAGCGGGGACAATTTGTCTATCCGTGGTAATATTACCCCGTCGCGATCCTTCCGTAAAGCCATTGTTTTCACCTGTTTAGTGTGAAGCGCCACGCAGCCGATCGGAGGTGGCGTGGGTGCCTGTTCTCTCTCGGATCCGCCGCGCGCGGGCTGTTATTCCGGGCCGACCCCACTCGCCGGCACCGAGCGCAGCACTGGCTGAGCCGGGAGTCGTGCTGCGGCCCGCAGGTACGCTCGCTGAACCCACTGAGCCGATACCGCGCACTGCGCCCGGCCGCTCGTAATGCTGTTTACCGTGCTATTGCACCATGTTCGTGGCTATCGATTTCCATTTGATAGGCTCTTTCGCTCAGCGCTAGGTGATCTGTTTACCAAAGCCCGTAAGCATAGCTCATGAGCGTGGCCCATTGGTCATTGTTCCCTAACGAAGCGCTTAGCGCGGCTTTGATGTGATGAAGTGAAAAATCAGTGGCTGTTAAGCGGGATTGTTTCCGTATTTACCATTAATCGGTTTATCCACCACCGCATTACAAACAGTTTTATGAAATAACGTGGCGTCATCCTTAACTTCGCTAGGTTACGGACTTCGTGTGTTCGTCCCTCCCCCTCGACTAGTTGGAAACTACGCCATGAAAGTCACACTTGTCACATAGGACCCATAAATCTGTCATCTGAACTTCCGTGCGCGTCTCACGGTGACAGTACACTCATAAATGGAGATAAAGGCAAGCCGACGCGAAACCCTCTTCAAGTTAAGTTGAGCGGCTGTGGCGTCACCGATCACGCTGTGGTCCATCTAGTAAGGCATCAGGTCACGATTCCGAACACGTCCTCACATCTTCCCATGAGAACCGCCGCACGAACTCTGCTCTAAAACTGTTCAGTCTAGGAGCAGGTCCGTCCAGATGCCGTGCCGTGCACGCGTCTCGGCTTCACCAGGCGGGCACGGGCGCGGTCGGCCAGCGGTGCACCGCATCTGTCGCCGCCGCGCCGCCAGCTGACCGCCGCTGGCGGTCCGGAATCCGATCTGAGCGGCGGGCCGAGCGAGGGGCGTGAAGCCGGCCTGGTGCGGTCAATACGCTGGCCGGACCACACCCTGCTGGTGCCGGGCGCACCGAGGCAGGCGGGGCCGGCGCTGCACCCGCAGCCGCGCCCAAAGTGCGCACTGTCGCCTCCTGTAGGAATACTGAGCACCTGGCCCACGCCCCAAACACGAGTCGGTTGTAGGAGTAACGACTCGTCGACACGACCCGCTGTTGGTGAGCCCCGCCCCGTTGAGCTGCCCCGTTGTGGCACGTCACGGTCTCCCGAGAATGTCTCATGAAAATGTAAAGAGAGCATCGTTATGCCGTAGAAGATGATGAGCATGTGCGATTCCTTAAAAATTAGCAGTGTGCCGTTACAGTATACGTGTAAAGCATGTCTAAACAAATATGACCTGTGCCAGAATTCAGCTCTCGAGTGGCATTGGTTTGAATTTATACGGGCATGTGAACTAGGGAATTCTATTTTCTCATTTTCTCTCCGCACGTGTAATATGTCAAGCACTAGTATGACATGCTGATGAAGCGAACGATACCTTCGAAAGGCATCGGCAAAACCAACTCTTATGTTCTGCATCGTGGACTTGTCTGCACTGCAATGCGAGGGCCCATACCCATACTGGCTCCTGCCAGGGCGAGTGCGCCGCAGCGTCTCAAAGTGTCAATGCTCAGCCCGTTATCACCGATGAGCCACGGCGATCCAGCATCACCTGCGAAACGCGAGGGACACTGACCGTCCGAGCAGGTCCGCCGACTCCCAGACGCGCCGGCCACACGCCGATGGGTCGGCCACGACATATGGAGATTACCGGCACAATGGACGACAGATAGGCCCGCCATGGGGCTATTTGCTGGCGGTCAGCACGCATAGCTGCGTGCGCCTTCCGGACTCGTGACGAAGACCAGCGCGCGCGGGGCAGACGAGCAGTTTCTACAGGGTGCATCGTTGGAAGTCTTTATTTTCAAACGCTGTGATGTGCATAAAACTGTTTACTAACAAACATATTCATGTTCCAGATCTTTGAACATGTGGATATTTTGTCTTGCAGGTCAGTGTTCATCTATCAAAACGTCTCCACGCCAGCCCCTGAACACGAACGCACTTCTGCAAATTTCAGAACGGCCCACACCTGCTGATGTTTTGCGAGTGGCGCGCACCACCGCTGAGTGCAGGGAAGGAGGCCTGTATCTCTAGCTACAAGACCACAATGAATGCGTGAAGGGCACCAATCAAAATGTCCGATGTTTTTCAACAATACTTACCCGATGGCGTGTGCTTGGGTCACTTTTAGTCTCTATAGCTTGCACTTTTAAAGTTTATACTTTGAGGACAAATCCCGGTAGAACAACATTAGTATTGATAATAATACTGTGTTGCTGTCGTACTGTTATGATGCGTTACAAAAGCGCATCGCGGTTTCTCCTCAGTTGGTTACTGGCACAATCGTTTGGTGGTGGTCAACAGGTGAACATGGTGGGGTTGATAGTAGTTGCAATTCCGACGACCTTATTGAGCAGCTTACTTGCCGGAGCACTCCCCTCTGTCAAAGACGTGAGCGGAGCATGGAACGCTGAACAGGCCGTAAATCTTGTAGACGCGGCAGCTGTCAGCCTCCACAGACTCTCTCAACTTGCCCTTGAGACAAGTAGGCAGCAACTGTCCCCGAGATACTCATGAGGAGCCGACCCGGAACAGATCTCTCTAAGCGCTCGCGCCTCACCCAGTGACACTCTGAGGAACACCGCACCCGGGGCAGACTCGGCCACACCCGGGACAGACCTCCCTAAACGCTCGCGACCATCCCGGTGACACTCTGAGGGGCAGCCGCACCCGGGACAGATCTCTCTAAGCGCTCGCGGCCCATCCCAGTGACACTCTGAGGAACACCCGCACCCGGGGCAGACCTCCCTAAACGCTCGCGGACCATCCCGGTGACACTCTGAGGGGCGGCCGCACCCGGGGCAGACCTCTCTAAACGTTCGCGGCCCGTGCCGGAGACACCGCGCGGCCGGCTACTGCCACCTCGCTGTCGCCAGGTGGCCGGCGCCTCGGCACGTGATCGGGCCTCCTGTCGGCCCCTGTGATCGCAACACCCGCCCTTTGTGCACCATCACGATCATCCCATTTATGGCGTCAACTGGGCAGCTGGCGGAAGTGCCAGCGGCTCAGGAGCCCTGCACGCAACCTGCGCCGACCTCAGGGTCACAGGGACATGATCGGTCGGGTCATTACGCCGCGCACGCCTGATCCTGCATGGCGCAGCTGGCCGACTGGCTCACGGGGGTCATCTTGGAGAAGTCTTCGAGGCGATTACTTTAAGTGCCGTGCAGACTGATAGCCGGTAGCTTTTGTGATGTTCAACAAGTGCAGCAGGGCGCTGCACCGCGCATATCCTGAAGGTCAAACTACAAAAAAGAACGTAGTCGAGAGAACGTAGTCGAGAGAACGTAGTCGAGAGAACGTAGTCGAGAGAACGTAGCCGAGAAAGCGGGATGGATTCTTCCAGCCAGTCATTTTTGTTCGAATTCAAATACCCAGCAAGCTGCAACATATTAACCGGATTTATATTGCACTTGCCTTTCACTTCGTCGGGGATTTTCTATTTACGCTGTTACAAGTTCCAAGAATATGACCGTAGAATGGTGTTTTTGAGACGGATAACGCGGTACCAGTATTTTCATTCTGTGAACTTGTTTAGTTTATAGTAATGTGGCCAGAGACCAAGTACAAATGTAGTTATGTTACAACTTTCCCGATTTGTTGCGGTTGAAACTTGTGCATTTCTTTTCGCTCCTTATTTCAGAAATGCAAAAAGGGCTCTTGCTAGGTAAGCTTGCAGCGTGAAGACCAAGACCATGCTGTATGTTCCTTCATTGCGGCTGAAGTCTACTACATTTCTTCGCATTTTTTCAGTCACTACCCGAGTTCGTGTGTGCTATACATTTCCCTGATGTGTCAAAGTAGGAGCGTGCGTCTGTCTGTCTAAATGTTATTTTGCGTTACGCTGCGTTAATCTGGCTTCTTTTTTGTCCAGGAAAGTCACGTGCAAGTACAGAAAAATGGCGCTGAAAGAAGAATAAAATTTTCACCACGACACAACTCGCACAGCACACATTTAGACGACAAGAGAGCCTCTTCACCTATGCCCCTCCAGTCCCAGCACTGCGTCCTACGCATGTAGCAACGGTGGTCTTGGCTCAACTGACCTGCTGGCGACCAGAGCGATGAGTGGATGCCGGGCCGCTTGCTTCATTGCAGCAACGGGGAGGGCAAGGGGAGGGTAAGCCCCCCGACTCCGTTGCTCGGCACGACCTTGCAGCGTTCCACATGGAATCTGGATGTCTAGCGGGCATGAACGCGGCAAATAGCAGAAATTAAATTGCCTCCTCCAGCATTCAAGATCGAGTTTCAAGATAAACGATTCTTTGATTAAGATCAAGATTCGAGATTCTTTGTGTGGCGCACATTGCGAAAATGCAACGTTCAAAGTTGTGATGCTTAGAAGGACGATGATATTATCAAGTTATGTTTGGCGTCTGATTACGGGATATCATACCCTAGTGATGAGGACCGATACCGTATGATAATCAAAAGAGGGTAAAGTACACTGGTTTTACGTACGTCATCGCGAGTCTTCCGCTCGTTCGCATTGCCGGTGGCGCGATGTCAGCATCAGTAATACACGAAGCTCTTCCCATGTCAGCAGGAGCTGCACAGCCGACAAAATCTGGCTGCTGGCGGCTGCTCACCATACCGTTAAGTGGGGGATCTAGCCAGTTGGGACATGGGACTGTGTCTGCCGGCGCATCAGCCGAACCACGCCCCTCCCCACCAGTCGTCACACCAACGCCCCCCGCCTCGCTGCGTGCCAGCCCCGGAGCGGGCAGAGCGCTAGTAACCTGAGGCCGAGCCCAGGCCGGCGCCCCCGGATCGTGACGCCACCACGCAGCGCCGGCCCGCCGCCGCCTCATCCGCAACCGGTCAGCCGAGCCTGCGAGTACCGCGCCCAGTGCTGGGATTAGCGCGGATACGATAATCGGTGGCACGCCGTCCGGTCTGGACCGGCTGTGGAGAGTGGTCAGGTCGGGGAGCTCCGACGGTGGACGCCGCAGTCGCCGCGACGGCCGCTTCCCACGGCGGCCGGCCGGCTCTGGGTGCCCTCTCGGGCCTCTGCGGCGCGCCACTCGTGTGCTGCCCAAGCCCGGCTCCAGCTCGGCCGAGGCGTCCAGTTTCTCACGGTGGTGGGTCGCGGCAGGTTAGCCCAGCTTACTCCGAGGCTTTCATGCACAGGCCAAGCCCAGGTCAGGCCGGGGTCCCTGGCCTTTCACGCCGCTTGCGTTTGGGCTTTATGAGGGCGAGGTTACTCAGAGATGGACTAATCTGGATGTCCATTTTTCCGGACATGAGCGCTGATGTTGAGCCAGCACATGCTAACTCATGTTACCTTATCTGGATCAGGGCTACAACAGCAGGCAGCCTAGGATGACACGCGGAATACGACTTACTACAGAACAGTCGCAAAAGACACCAACAGGTCGGGGACCATGTCAAAAACGGCGGACCACTAAACCTGCAACAGTCCGCACCAGCAACGTGGAAATCACAACATATGTGTGATACATGCTAGCCCAAAGGGCACGTACAACATACATCACACGACCATTCTTAGGCAGGGTCCAATTTGGCATCAAATCTGAGGTGCAAGAAAGCTAAGGCAAGCAGGAACAAAACACATCGTGGTCACCACCTTGTGCGATGTGCTGTCTGCTCAGTCAGTAAATTTTGATACGGAATCGTTTTTGCTACGCCAATTTCGTCACCATTCGCTAATTTACGACTGCGTGTTCGGTCCTACTAAACCAAAGCCGCAGACGTAAAATGACGACCGGGCGTAGAGACGCCTCTTTTTAACACTCCAGCCCGTCACATCTGATCCGGCAAAAGCCCGCCAGCTGTTGGCCAGACTTGGTGGACTTTTGCGGGGTTAAAAACTTGCTAGCAAAATGCGTTTTATTTTTTGTGCATTTTTGCTAGCACTTACGCTTTAGAACATTCCAGATTGAGGTACAGTGCCACATTCAACTATGAAAAATCCAGATTTTGGGTTATCTAGCAAGGGCCCCGCATGACAAACATCCCTAAGGCTGTCATGATAGCAATAAACCAGAGGGCACAAACTGAAATTTTTTATCAAACATCTAAAAGAAGAAGCTAGGAATAACTACACATAGTGCCCAAGGGTGGTCTGTTTTCATTGAACATTAATCTGATGGGTCCTTTCCACGGGTTACTTTCGCACTTAATCTATTTTTGCATTCTAGATTTGGTACCAAAGTAGGTCCCTGTCTAAAAAGGCTAGTGTAAAAAGGGCTGTTCCATGATGTTGATTCACAACTTTATCCTCTTTGACAGCATGTGAGCTTCAGCAGTGCGCGCTTTTAATGCCTTCATAAGAAAGCACCAGAGCTAGACGCACTTAATGTTGTTTGCTTACGTTTAGGTTTCCTTTTCGGGTTTCCGTTTCCGTTTGGGTTGATGGCCTGGGGCGTTGGCTTAGTTCACCGTCCCTTTGCCATATCCAGCCCGGGTTAGCCAGCCTTCTGAGGCGCTGGTGGTGCCAGTAATTTGTCGTCGTGAACCACGTGTGGCCTCATTTTTGTTTCTTCTTCCCGCTATGCCCAGGTCACGCACCGGCTCTGAAGGTGGCTCGCCCAGCGCACCGCGTGACCACAGCTGGCCGGCCGACCACTGGTCACGTGACCCCGCGGTGAGTTCAGCGCTGACTGTGAAGCGCGGCGGAGCCCTACTTGGCGGCATTCCACTGCAAGGTGTGGGAGCAGCATGCGCTCGTTACCTGATTCTGATTTGCTGGTCCGTGTTTGTTACGAACTGGTAGCGCTCTCATTCTCGACCAATTACAAACAGCTGGCAACGAATGTGCAAAAACTAGCGCATACCGGCCTGAAGACATGCAGCTCTCGGCCGGCAGTCAGCCCTTGTGCACCTGCCATAGACAGCGGCGGTCATCGGCTTGTAGGACTGGTGAATGGCACTTCGCCCTGCCGCCGCGGCATGTACCGACCGGCGCTGGCACCCGCCTGCTCTGGGTAGCTAACGCCGCTAGTCGGCCAGTGGGCATCTCCGGCACGGAGGAGCCATCAGCAGCCGGTCACGTGCCACGAACGTCCCAGCGGCCACGGACTCGTGCAGCACCGCCGCGTGATCCCGGCTGCAGGTCACGACCCACGATTCCACAAACCCGGAAGGTCTCACAGAATCGCGGGACACTCCAAGTTGCGGGCTCGGTTGGGAGTAAGCGGGTCACTTATGAATGGGCGAATTTTCCAGCTCTCCGATGGCGACCTCGGAGGAGGTTTCAACAGATGGTGTCGGAACAGAGCATTTAACCATGCGAAGCCTGTTACACTGAGAATCATGAGGATGAGCTGACAATAACTTAGTCGCATAACGTCGACCTACCGGGTTGCACTCACAGCAGCACAAAAAGTCAAATGGGGAATATGCATGTGGCAGTGGTAAGATGTCAAAACTAAAGGCCAAGACACAAAAAGGTAAAAGATAAAGTCGTTTCTAAAACCATAGGACAAGAAGTAAAAAGTCGAGTGGGATGCGTATAGACCAGAACGATATACTGAAAGTGAGAATTCAACTGGAAAAATGACCAAACTGAAAAACTACAATGGAAAAAGCCTTAAGTGAGTATTTCATACATATATATATATATATATATATATATATATATATATATATATATATATATATATACAGAAATAACCACATTGAAGCCATTTTCATACTGTTCACAGCCCTGTCTTTTTAAGAACTCTCTCTTTTTAAGAACTAAACCCCTTTAATTTCTGAGCCACACGTCCGCGAAAACGGGGAGAGTATGTCAGGGCCACCTTGGCACTCATGACCTCATAAGAACCTCATCAAAATTCTGTCATTGCATACGCCATGCAGCGACCAAGGCCAATACAAATGTAACTGTAGAGGCGTTCATACCTGGCGTTCGTGAGCACGATTTCCAGAAATAACGGTCGTGAGTTGGCTCTCAATCTGTGTTGTGTAAGGTACGATCACGTACTCAGACCATGACGCATTGAGGGGCATATTTACTAAGCAGAAAATTGTGCTGTCTAGGGCAATCTGTCCACTTAAAAACGTACCATTAGTGACAAGTGAGTTTTTTCATCATATCTGATGCTTGCTTCGATATATTTAAATGTGAAGCATTCCCAAAGGGAAAGGTAATCCAATGGGAAACAAGGGATAGGGTAAAATGGGTATGCACAGGTATTTCAGTGAGTGTAATTTTTACCACACCAACCGGGAAAGGCCAAACCGAAACGGACGGAGTTCAACAGGACAGAGCAGAATAGGAGTGGTCGTCTATGATCGGAAACAGCAGGACACGACTGAATTGGGCTGAGACTGAGCAGGGAGGAGGCAGGCTGGGGGGGGGGGGGCATGGGACGTGTGACCACGTGTTCACTTGGACCACCAAGGAACCACAAAATGCCCGAAGCAGAAATTTTCGGAAGCCACGACTTAATCAGATAGTGGGCACTATAAATTGTCAAGAATCTAAGAACATGTTGTATTTGTAGGGGGGGGGGGGGAGAGAAAAACAAGATCTTGGTGCATGTTGCTGTTCCACACTCTTGACAAAATCCTGGATCCGCCCCTGAGACTAAATGGCAGTTCTGGACTGGGCCGGGCCAGACCAGAGAAAGACAACGAAGACAGGCCGTACCATGCCAAAGACGGAGACAGGCCGAACAGAACTAGGTCGCCTCGGACTGGCCAGGGCAGGACCGGACGGGACCACAAAAAGACAGCCAGGACGAGGTAGGGCATAGTCACCAAGGACGGGACCAGACCAGACCACAACGAACAGGGAAGGGCGAGTCAGAATCAAATCAAAGAAGACCTAAACGGAACAGGACCGGGAATCCATACTTTTATTTTCCAACTGGCACCACTTAACTTATGTGTATGGTTGTAATCACTATTGACTATCGCCTTCCCTTACCAAGCGCGCTTTGACTATTACGTTTTGATTCGACCCCTCCTGACTTTTGCCCTATTTCGGGGCCACCTGGAGGAACGGGGTCGCCTCGCCGATGGTTCTCACGAGCGGGCACGGCCGCCCCATCCGCACCGCTCCCTGGGCCCGTACCATTTGGAGACAAATTACGGGCCGGGTGACCGGCGCCGCCCGTGGGCAGGCCGGATGGCGGCGGTTATGGCGGAATGTGGCGCACTTTTTACGTCCCGTCAACCGGCGGGCCCGCTCCCCATGTCACCGCTTCTGATCGGCACCCCGGGTATGTGCTGACAAACAGGGGTGGCAGAGGTCAGTATGCTAATTCGCCTGAGATGGCCGGCGGAGAAAAGGGAGAAAAACTTCCGCTCTCCATGCCTCTCGGGGTATCATCACGAGCGGTGCGGAGAAGCGGCGTGTCCATTACCTTGGCCATCCGATGGTCATGTCCATCGAACAATCGCGCCATAATGCCGCGTGCATCCCGTCAAAATCTCAGTCAAACGAGGGATCCAACGCGTGGGCACTGTTCCGAGCCAAAGTGGTCCACAGCCCAGAGATAAGATCGTTAACGCCGTCGGATTCGAGTATTAGCCGATCATCGCCGGCCGTATCCAACACGTGCACACTTCCTGAATCGATGTGTAAAACAAACAAAACATTTACGCACCCCTCGGCTGTCAAAAGCATGAGCATTCATAGCACTGACCGCAGCCACGCTGTTCCCACCGACAAGTGTGCAATAAATATATGCTAATTCTGGAAAGAAAATCCCAAGGTAAAGAAACTGCACATTGTCGCTTTCTCTCTGCATCCGGAGGCATAAGGTTGTGGCGTGCAGAGGCCAGCTAATCATTCCCAGAGACGCTGAGCCAAAGGCGCCGTGAGAACACGACAGGGGCCAGCTAATCAGTCTCAGAGACACTGAGGCATAGGCGCCGTGAGAACACGACGCAATACTCACGGGTCCGCTCCACTAAGGCGGGTCTTTAAACAGGTGTCGCGACATCAGTGCTACGGCAAAAACTCCTACCTACAGGAGTGCTACATCGGTTATACGCGGCATGACTTCTACTGCAAAAGCTTATACAGCTTCTACTTATGTGCGACATTTCGTCAACTACAAAACTCATACGCGACATGAGTGATACACGACAAAACGTATGCTGCAAAAACTGATGCTCGTCAGTACCTATGCAGCGGAGACTTCTACAGTCTCAACTTAAGCGTGACATTACTTGTGCTACAAAAACTCGTGTATATGAGGAGTGCACGGTAAAACTTATGTTGTAGGCATATACCAGTTATTACTTCTACAGCAAACACTTGACCACAAGCCTTTGCTGTGGCACTACTGTCGCGTACAAGTGTTTGTAGTAGAAGTAGTGCCGTGTATGAATATTGCCTGCAAAGTGTTTGCACCAGAGGTCATGACTGGTATGCGTTTTTGAAGTATAAGTTTTATATTGTAGCACTAACGTCATGCCTAAGTCTGCAGTAAAAGTACTGGATAGGTAATGACTGTATATGTTTTTTTTTTGCAGCAGACGTAATGACGTACATGCATTTTGAAGCATAAGTTTTGTCACGTAGCACTAATGCAGCATACGAGTCTTTGCGGTAGAAGAAATGTCGTATAAACAATGACTTTGTAAGTGTTTGTAGTAGAAGCAATGACGAGTACAAGTTTTTGCAGTATAACATTTGTTGTTTAGCACGTCACTGTACGCTGTTTAAGTATTAACAGTAGCAGGAAGGTCTTAGTGTTCCTGTAGGTAGGTTTTTTGTTGTTGCACTAATGCCATGACCTTGAGGGGCCCCTTGACACGCGTGGCCGGCGGCAGCCGTCCCGTCCGGTGGGGCACCGGAGGCCCCCTCTGGAGGCCGGGCGTCCCCAGCATACGCAGCCGGCAACATATGGTAGCACCATCCGTGTGAGAGATCCATCAGCAGCGGCGCCATTAGCGGCCTGACGACGAATCATTAGCGCTACCAAAATACAGCCAACATCTTGATGGCTTACTGCTGGCCCGTACGACGATGGTATTGTGCCTTGAAAGCTACAGCTGGTGTGGAATGGATGTCAACGGTATTGAGTGGCGATAATGCTGCTGAACCATCGATATCAGGTGAAAAATAGACAGGGATAGATCCTATGAGAAACAATCTAGTGCCGTTTTGTGAGTTAATTGAATCTGACAGCATCTGTGCTTTTAGCAAGTGCATAATCAGTGGCTCGTGATTTTTATCACTGTTATTGCTGTTGGAGTTGCTCAGTAGCCCACCCAGAGCGAAGGAAGGCGGGGGGGGGGGAAGTGAAGGGGGCTGGAGACCCCTCCACCTTAGCTCGGTGGAGGAGGGGCCAGACCCAGTTTGTAAATCGAGAACCGGAGAGGCCCGTAAGAAGAAGCCGGCGGAAGGGACCAGGTTCGGGCCTTTTCTGCGCTTTGCCCCGATGGTCCCCATTTGCCGGCAAATGGGCCTCTTCTGGCGTGAAAAAGCATCTTGCTAGTTGCTGAGAATGCTCCTGGCTCGTGTGCAACAGCTGGCTTCGTTAGCCTTCATAGAGCACGCCGCCGTGAGAGACCCCTCTGGATTGTGAGGAGATCCCTACTGATTGCTTTCAGGACCTCTGCTTGTGTATAAGGCCCCTGCCTGGTCTCATAACAGTGAAAAACACCCGTATACCTCACTAATGCATACACTTGGAAATACGTCACTTTAAGCATACTGTAACCTCCTCCCCCCCGCCGCCCCTCTTATACACATTATGCGTATGTTGCTGATGTTACATCGCTAAGTTGTTCCGGCTAGCATTGACTTCCGGCAAATATACTGAGCAATATACATTGATTTCACCCCTTTCATCCTCACTGAGTCGCAAGATCAGCACCACTTACCAATCCTGGAGTTGCAATGTACCAGGGGAGAGGTGACGGCCGAAAAGAAAGCACCTGCGCCTGCGTGTAACAACACGCGATCTGGAAAGAGCAGTGAACGTTTTAAGGCGTGCCCTGCCCCTTCGTGCGTATAATTGCTCATCAAGAGCCTAATGAATCAAGTAAAAGTGACACAGTTGTGGCCTAGGTGCCTAGAAAACGACGTCGGGAGGTGAAAGCGTCTAGCAGGATTAAGGCTTGGTATGTCTAGCCTCACGCGTGTTCGTGGTCATTGTTTCACCAGACGCACGGCTGCCGTAACAACCGTCACACCCCGAGACTCCGGTAAAAACTATTGGTATTCCCATTGCACCAATGTGGTGAAAAAAAGAACTACCACACGTACATTTGGGATTGTCTTTTGCGAAAGTGGGAGAGTTCGGCCGCTCGCTCGCGGGCGCCCCCGTCCGTCGGTGGACGCTCCACTCAGTGGACGTTTGCGTGGATGCTTCTTGAGTGTTGCTCACCTCAGTGGATGTTTGCGTGGATGCTTCTTGAGTGTTGCTCACCTCAGTGGACGTTTGCGTGGATGCTTGTTCAGTGCTGCTCAGCTCAGCGGATGTTTGTGTGGATGCTTGTTTCGTGCGGCTCAGTACTGCAGAGGTTTGTGTGGATGCTTGTTCAGTGCCGCTCAGCTCAGTGGATGTTTGTGTGGATGCTTGTTCAGTGCTGCTCAGCTCAGTGAATGCTGGAGGAATGTTTGTCTTTGGCTCAGCGTGCCTCGTTCGTTCCAATGGGCCGGTCGTCTGCTGCCGCCGTAAGAGATGATGACAGATGTTTAATTGCCGTGCGTGCGCTGCGTCGACGGCACAAAGCTAGTGTCTACCTAGGCCATCTTGTGCAGGTGGCTGGAGAAGGAGCGTATTTTTACAAAATCAGGGAGTGTATGATAGGGACTAAACTAAACGAAAATGGCTTAAACTCACCAAAATTCCACGCCAACTCTAACTTATCCGCGGGCTTAAACCACTCTGATGGGAGGGGATGGGGCTTACAGCAAGGCTGGTGTGCAGTGCTGCGCAGTTACAGCAGAGCTGGTGCACCTCCCACTAAATACGAAACTACATTTCTGCACTGGGGCTCCGAAGTCCTCCTGCTACAACGCCAGTACCGTATTCATCTTACGTGACGTGGCTTATACAGAACTATTGCACTGCCGTTTTATTTGTTGCGTTGTATTCGTTGATACAATGGCATACAAGCCTCGGCTGTTTTCTCTCCCTGCACACATAAACCATTGCACCAAAACGGCCTTAGTCGCGTAGCTGTTCACCTCCCCAGCCGATCCGACCCTCAGCGCCGTCAACAAGGCTACGGCCTACCAGTGACCCGCTAAGCCGTTCTTTCTCGGTCAACAAGCGTCCTTTGCATTTGAGGGGGAGGGGGGGGGGGGGTTAGCCATGTGCCTAGCCTTCTACATGCAGCCCTGCCAGCCAACAGCACGTGCCTTTACTTTGACTTCAGCGCCGCCCACACAGATAAGACACCGCCTGCCGCTGCATGCCTGGTCTGCCTCTGGCTGCGACGCCCGCGCCGTATCGTAATGAGGGTCGTTAACGTCGCCAGCTGCCGCGGCCGATGTCTCGCGGCCCACGCCGGTGACGTCACTGGGTGCACGTGCCAGCCGTCAGGCTCCGCGCGGAAGGGCCGTTGCCATCATTAGCTGTCAATGTGGTCATTACTCACGAGCCTTGCCGGTGATTGGGATCCTTGGCGACGTCGGCTTGTAATTGTATTGGTTAACTCCGCATAATGCGTGCTGCGTCCGGCGCCGGCCAGCGGCGTCAGGCCGGGTGGTGGCACGGCACGCTCGCACCCCACATGGCCCGGCCTTGAGCGCCGTCGCGCCGGGAACCGGAGCCAGCCGGGGTGTCCAGCTCCACCCCTCTCCGGTGCGGACTCCGCTTGCCGGCCGGCCGGCCGCAGGCAGCCACGCTCCCTGCGGTCAAGGGCGCCGGTCCAGCGTACTCGGCGCCGACTGGGCTTCCTCCGGGATGTTATCCAGCCAGAAAAACCCGTCCAGTGCCGTGCAGCTGAAGTGCGGGAGGGGCTCCGGTAAAGAGTACTGGACAAACGTTTCGATCGACTTACGGGGGCGTTTGGTGACGTCACTGGAGTGGTATTCAGAAGAGTGAGAGTCACCCGGGATGGCCGCGCCCGCACAGCTCGTAAACTTCGACTACCGACGCAATGGGTTTTCCAGCGGTGTGTCTCACCCACCGTCAGACGGAGGCTGCTCAGCAGTCTAGCGACACCGCACAAATAGTTCATGCCCGTCTTTAAGGCTGCACACATTTCTGAAGTGACACTCATCTGTCGCACCGCACCTGCGCGCCTTCCCGAAGCCATTCTCCGAGAGGAGGCGTCTTAGAGAGGGGCAGCAAAAACGCCTGGCACCAGTTAAAGCGTCCAAAAGCGTCGCCGTGTGTCGCGGGCCACGTGCCGGCGTGTTTCTGCCGTCCCCCCATTAGAGAGCGGGGGATGTTGACTCACGCTCCCGGGGCGGGACTGATGCGGCGTGGCGAAAGGGGAGCACGAGCTCGGCTGGAGCCGACGGTCGGTCCGGAACTGCGGCCTCCGGCCCAGAGCAGGGCTGTGCAGGCAGCTTTAAGCCAGGTGCCAACAGCGAAGGCAGCGCCACGGTTGTAAGGATTAATTAAAGAGATGCAAAAGGTTCACAATGCAAGCGTTGCATATTCAAGACCTTACCGCAAAGCATGGCTTCTTTTGTCATTCACGTGTTGAAAGAGCAATTATGCTGCATGCTGCACGCTTTTGAAAGAGTTATAAACTGCTTGAAGTGGTTGACCCCAGCCTGGCCCCAGTTATGCAAACTCATTCTCCTGACCGCAGTCAGAAGGACGCAGGCACAGAGCACCATGGTTTAGTGACAGGTCAACGGACGGCATGACACAGCGGTGCCGACGGGGCTCTGTTTAGGGCGCCGTGGGAAGACTGGCGTCCGCCACGACACTGGACAACCTCAGTCATGATTCCAAGTCCAGATCACTCGAGCGAGGTCTACACGGAGGAAATGGGGGACACTGCTGATCAGTTTACCTGAGCGGTAATACTACGCAGCTTGTTCAGTTCGGGATCTCATTGCAATGACTGGACACACGACTGGCACCTGTACAGGCATTCACGGCTCATCCCTGCAGCTGAGATGAAGGCGTTTATCACCTAGCCCGAAGACATGCTTCGTTTGTAACAATACAGGCCGCAGAATTCAGACCACATCGCCGATAATCATTCAGCTCTGTCTACATCTGTCGGCGTGTCCACACAGTAGAGCGCCCATGCGACTGCTCGTGGACCGGCTGAACGGTGCCGGACCCCGGGTCGCCCGCACCCGGACCGGCAGAAGCGGCGGTGCGGCGCCGGTGGTCTCCCGAACCGCCAGCGTGGCCGGCGCGGGACCGCCACGCCCCACCGCTGGATGGCGCAACGCCAACGGCAGCGGAAATGCCGCAAGGAAAATGGCTGTCTCGGCGGCAGCGCGGCCGGCCTCAATCACGTCAGTAGAGGCGTGAATCATACGGCGTCGAGAGCAGCGCGGCGCCGGTCGCGCTGGCTCAACAACGGCAACAGAGGCATGAATCACGCGGAATTTGAGCGCAACGCCACCTGAGCCAGCTGAGCTCAGCAAACAGCGCCGGCAATCTGAGACCAGGCACACATGAGCCTGGGGCCGGGCATGTCACGAGCCTCGCTGCCGACGCCGGAGCTCATGGCCGCCGGCGTCAGGCGATGCTCAGGGCGAGATTGCTGTCTTGTTTGGTGGTGCGCTGGCGCGGCCGCCGCCGCACAAAACGCGCCGACCCAGTTTGCCAAACCACGTGACAAATGGTGGCGGGCGGCCACAATGGCCGGGTGTGGCCCGAGGTTGGGCCGCCGGCGGTTCACAGACACGGCCGAGCTGATCGCCGACGGCCCGGCGACGCCGCACACTGGACCGGCGTCGGCCGGTAACCAGCCAAAACGGACCGAGCGGTAATGAGGGCATACTGGACCGGGCTCGGTCGGTAGCGGTCCACAACGCACCGGGTGGGCGGTAACCGTGAGTGCGACGGGCGGGACGCGACCAATAATCAGTCTCAATTCGGACCTGCCACAACAGGCAACAGGTCACAACAGACCAGGCACAGCGGGTAACTGGACGCAACGATTCAGGCACAACCGGTGATTGCACACAACAGACAGGGCACGGCCCGTTACTGGACACAACGGACCATGTACAAGCGGTAACTGGACACAACGGACCAGGCACAGGCGGCAACTGAACACAATGAACCAGGCACAACCGGTAACTGGACGCAACGGACCAGGCACAACCGGTAACTGGACGCAACGGACCAGGCACAACCGGTAACTGGACGCAACGGACCAGGCACAAGCGGCAACCTTTCACGACGGAACAGACTCATCTGGGCTGTGGTTGCAACAGACCGAGCACGGCTGCAAACTGGCCACGATGAGCAGGACTCCGTGATGAGACCGACGACGCGGAACAGAGGTATGCATCACTCGGAACTGGAGCGCGGCGCCACCTGAGCCGGCCGAGCCCAGCCGTCCAGGCCCACGTGACGGACCAAATGACGGGCCCGGGGGAACCATAGCGTGGGCGGCTGGCAATGCGGCTGCATTCCGAGTAAGCATATCCATCTGCCCAGTGATCGTTGAATGCTTCTTCATTGGACTACTTTGGCTTTGAGGCGTGCGGGAAACAGGATTGTTCTGTCGGCGATGAGGAAGAAGGCAGATGCCTCGTCACCTTTCATCACTTTATTGGAGCAGCACGTAGTGATTTACGGGAAACGTGATTGGTTTCGGCTCGCCACCCAAAGCTGCCGGCCTTGGGTTCCGTGCCAGCAGTACTTCCGTATGTGATGGCCTACGCGGCCTGCCACATTTCGCCGCAGGGTGCTCGAACGCAGGTGATCTTGTTTTGCCGCCGCCGCCTCGCGATTGTCTTGGCTCGCCCCGGCGAGAGGGGATCGGCGCATCCTGTGTGGGGAGCGGCTTTGTCGTCGTGTGCCGGGCTTTATTTACACTCCCGACCCCTCGCCGCTTCCGGCCATTTAAACCCATATGTCTAATTTCCAGCGTTGGCAGAAGAAAAACAACGTGAGCCGAAACGGATCTGCGGAACAACTGGCGGCCGGATCTGCCACGGAATCCGGCCGCTGAATGGCCATAATGGAGAATAGGGCGAGTGCCGCGGCACTTTTCACAAGTCAAAATGAATCGGCAACGGCGGCAGTCAGCCGGCTATTTCTGTCGGCCCCGGCGGCGCAGGTACAGCTGCGCGCCGCCCCTGCTAATAGAGGGTCAGGGGGACGGCCGACGCCCGTGCCGATAAGACGGTAAACACACAATGACACGCGACAGACCACAATGCTCCGGCTCAGTGTCAACAACCCTTTCGCGGGTCAACAGCAGCTGCCGGAGCGCTGGTCGGAATGTTCCCCATCGATGCGGCAGCCCCAGCCGTCAGAGGCCTGTCTAGGGAGCATTCGCGCGCATTCCGCCGGCGATGAGCACATACGGAGCGATAAAGTACGCTTGTCGAAATGGAGAGTGTGGATTATTGAATACAAAGCTCGCATGGGCTCAGGTGGAGGATGCCAATTCTCTTTAAGAACGGACGGCTTGTCGGAGAACACTCCACCCTTTGACGCAATGTGAGATCTTCGCATCAGGCACGCGCTCCTAGACCAACAAATAGGTTCATAAAATCTGAGCCGCGATGGACTTGCCCCGGTTACGAGGCGTTTATGGCGCACACCGCGGCGCTTTTGACCGTAATGCGGCGGCCCCTGCTGCGACGGCGGCGGCGACCCGGCAGTGTCTGTCGCCCGGGTGGCGGGCGCTGTTTTTGCGTGTCGCCGCTCCCCGCGCAGCTGCTGGACCGAGGAGCGCGCGCGGAGCGGCCCTCCCCCGCCGGCCCGTGCCGACCGGACAGATGGCCGGCGGCGCCGCGCGGCAGACGGCCGCCTCTGGGCCAGCGTTATCTTCGGCACCGGATAGCAGGGTTCAGGCTCGTCGCTGCCCCACCCCTTCCACCCTCCTGTGAGGTCGTTAGACCCGGTGCGACTGCGCTACAGGAAGGGCAGCGCTGTAGGTCTGCTTGACGCTGTTCTCAGCGTTGCGGCACTTCGGGCGCAGGCGTGCGCGGCCTGCTCTGGAGGGAACCGGTATTATGGAAATGGGTCTCAGGAATTCGGGGTTCAATCTAATGACCGGGGGATTAAACCGGCCAGTCCATTAGGGTTCAATAACGTGCGTCCGTGGAATTGACACCTGGCAGATTAGCCTGAAGAATTGGTGGCATTAAGGAAATCCACCGGTGTCTGTGCGCGAGCACGAAACGCGCTCGCCGCCAACAAAACCGCTTAGCGATACGATTGGGAAAACGGCCAGCGTCGGGGCGTCATTCGCCTTAGCCAAACACTGGCCGGGGCTTTTGTGCCCCTCTCCATTGTAGCTGGGAAGCGCGGGCCGCCGGCGCATACCACACCGCCATTTTCTTACGGCAAGCAATAAAAACCACTCACAGAGGAACACTTTATGATGATAAATAAACGACGCGCCATCTGAAGAAGTGTTCGGCCGACCGGCCCGATGCGTTTGATCACGCGTTTGATTGAATGATTGATGCCGGCGAGCCGCGGCCGCTGTCGAATTCTAAGGGCGTCCGAGACGGCGGCATTCCTGGGTGGATAAACAGAGCGCCCTCACTGGAGGCCATTGTCGGCCACCGGGTGCCGAGCCGGGCGCTCTGAATAAAAAGAGGGTTCCGCGGCGGCGCACAAAAGCGACCCAGCAAAGCCTTCCAGTCACCTGGCGGTCGCTCAATACACGGACAATATTTCACGGAGGGTTCGGCCAAAGGAAGGAGCTGCCAATTTTAGCATTTAAGTCTCTGCCGGCTTTGTGGCTCATCCACTAAAGCCGAGGCATGACAGATGAGCATTAAATGGATGGAGTTTCGGTTATTGTCGCACTGAAAGGCGCCATACTTCAAGGCGGCCGTACGAGGTGAAAACTGGTGGCGGGCTCCAGAGAACACGGGCGCCGCGCGCTCCCTCTCAGGGCAGGGCGAAGCGAGCCGGGACCCGCAACCGCCGGTCGAGAGAGCCCGCGACGTGCAGGGCGGTCCGGAAATGTCTGCCACCAACGCACAACATCCAAGCGGTCAGAGAGAACGGCGCTAAGATCGCTGGCGAGGCAATTGGCATTCCGCGATCCAGTGAACCACTGCTGGGAGGTACACGCCGCGCTGCCCCCGTCTTGCGCTGCTCTTCAGCGAAGCGAAGCGGTCTGGCCCGACACGCTTGAATAAAGCAACTGGATGTTTTCTGGCACGGCCCGTGTGGTCGAGTACGCCTTCACTATCAGCCACCGGGCCGTGCGTATCTTTTCCCTGGCTGATGATCCTGGCCCATGCATCGTTTCAATGCAACGTTTCGTTAAAGCTTCACACTTGCGTTCGACTCATGCATCGCATACCCTAGCGCGAAACTCGCCATTAAGCCTGCAATGAACGCTAACGTTAGAAAGCGATATTGCTTATCCCTGTTACTGTGCCGGGTCTGTGTGCACTCCTTGCGGGAGCATCAGGTTTAGATCGGACCTGACAGCCGGCCGGCAGCTCGGCCGCGGGACTGGTAAGGGGAGCGGGGCGGATCCCGCAGTGCCTCCGCTCTTCCTGCCGGGATGAGAGGCGCCTCGGCAGCTGGCTGTGCCGGAAGGCTCCAGCGGCGCATGTGTCTGCTGCCGACAAGTCAGAATACAACACGTTTACTAAAACCGGTCCAAGCTGAGCTGTGTTTACTCCCGACAGCTCCAGACACGTCCACTTCACAAGGGTCCAGGCTGGACTGTGACTGGTGCAGACGTGGAAGTAGATGTCACGATAGCCTGATCATGCCGTTTTTTACCCATTTCCGTGCTGAATGCAGGTATAAGATCTGTAGCATAGCCATGACGCTCAATAGACTGCGCGTAACGGCGTTCAGTTCGAATCACGCCATAATTCCTTCTTGCGCCTCTTTCCTGGTCGGATGATCAAGAAAGCTGCCGCTTATGAGACCCATGAGCATAAAAGCAATGTCTGATGGATCCTCTTTATTTGCAGTTGCCCTTCAAAACCATCCATAGAGATGACTGTCTGCAGGCTCCAGGCCACTGCATGGGACTACCCATCCAGGACCAGGTAGCTCGTTCGAGGATATACAACATTTAAGCACACATTATCACTTGGATAGATGTCTTAAAGGGAATCTTTCACATTTAACACGCGCTCGGGTGCGGGCGAGTTAAATTGCGCCCCCCCCCCCCCGAATATTTTTCCAGAGTGGTCTCCGAACGGCGCGGCGTAGCCACGCCAAATTTTGCATGGCTGTAGACATTTGAATAGCGGATCCTTTGGTGAAAAAATTAGATATACCTGGCACGGTCGCTGACCTATGACAGGTCAAAGTCAGTCCATGGTTTCAGCGAAGTCAATTTCTAAGGAATCGTCCAATCTGATGCAACAATGCGATGTTAGACAAAGTCATACATCTCTGAAATGCTTTCCTAGACAACACAATAATTGAATGAGCACACAACATTCACCTAAGGTCAGGTGTCAAGGTCAGACCATGGTCAAAACCAACCTGTTTTATTACTTTAGAGCTTGCTGTATGACATAGTTTCTGGTGATCATTTCGAATTTATTGATAGCAGGAGCCGCATTCTACATCTTTCATAGACTTCTTAGAGGTCAGAATGAACCATTTACTTAAAATTACTCAGGTCAACATTTGGTTTTTAGGGGCATACTGTCTAGCGTAAACCTTGCCGCTTATTCAAATACAAAACTCGGAGTAGCCTGGTATAATTTTGGTCACCATGACCTTCAAAAGGTCAAACAAGGTTACTGACCTGAAACGAGCATGTGGCCTTTTGCTTAGAAACAGTTATCTAGGTTCTCGGGCACTTTAGAGACAAACCTAGAATTTGACCTTGTTTGACCTTATTTGACCCGAAATTCATGACCTAGGAACGTCGAACTTTGCCCTAAGTTAGTTTACGTACAGTTCAACATGCCCTGTGAGTTTAGTGTCTCTATCTCTCATAGTTCTCGAGATCTCAGGGGGGTCAAATCGACCCCCACCCCACCCGAGCGAAGGGTATCCAGTCGGCCAACCGGGCGCGTGTTAAAGATATTGAAGCAAGCACCAGATATGATGAGCAAGCTCACTGATAACCATTGGTATACTTTTTAACTAGAAAAGACTGCTCTAGACAACGAAATTATCTGTTTAGTAAATATGCTTTTCAATGCGTCGTGATTTGATTACGTCATCGTACCTTGCATAACATTGATTGAGAGCCAATTGACGGCCGTTATATTTGAAACTCATGCCCCCAACGTCATAAATGAACGGAACGCCTCGACAACTATATTTTTATTAGCCTTGATCGCCGCATGATTTATGGAATGGCCGGATTTAAATGACACGCCATAAATGTCAAGGTGACCTTGAAATATACTATATATCTACTTTAATACTCTCCTCACTGGCTGAAGCTCAGAAGCTATTGCTGGCCTTAGGTCTTAAGAAGGATATTGTTGTGAACAGCACCAAAAGGTCTTCAAGATGGCTATTTCAGCTCAAAACCCTATACAAATATGGAACACTTTCTTTAAGTACATCATTGATAGATGACATAATGCACCAACTCGCTACTGAGCGTGCCAGAAACCGCCCGGTTTTTGGAGGAGCTAAACCTGCAGATTTTCGGTTGGCGTCAGAACGCAACTTGGTGTCGCTGTTGCTTTAAACACAATATCGAAATTATTCGAACATGATACTAATGGTATGCGCTAACACGCGGCGCTTCAGCTGGTGGCGCCCAACACCGGTCACTGACAGTTATGCCGCTGTCGCTGCTGTTTCAGCGGTGTGTTCGCACCTCCGACCGGGCCCGCTGCCGGCGCCGCCGCGGCGCCAGTCCCGGCCGCTGGAGCCGGTCGGCCGCCAGCTGACCTGAGAAACGACACACGGCGGCGGACAGGCGCTGAAAGGGTTAGCCGGCGACACCGCCCGGACCCAAATTGAGGTGTGATTGATCACCGCTGACTAGAGCCGACACCGGCCGACCATTTCCATACGAAAGGTGGGCTTAGTTCCGGTGAGGGACCACACGCAGCCGATGGAAGGGAGCCCAGAGGTGAAGCGCACGAGCCTCGTGATTGAGACGTGAACAGTGCAGCTGAGGTGGGAGTCGGGCCGCTTAGCGCTGGCTGGAGCGCTACCCGGTCACGTCTGATGAAATGTGGTTGATTTAGGCCGACGTTGGCTCGCGATATACACCTGTAAGGCGCTATAGCTTGATGCGTTGCAGCATTAGCTCACGTATTTATCGTGTGCGTGTGGTGCACGCTGCGCTTGCTGACAGCAAAGGATGGGGCTGCGCCCAGCCGTGTTTGTCGCATACCACCAGGCTAATCCGTCCCCGCCTCCCTGGATTACCGGCTCTCCCACTCCCGCTGCCGCCAATCGGCTGTTTGCCACTGCCGGTCAGCCGTTTGGCGTGTTTTAACAAGGCGCTCCCGTCTCGGAGGGGTCTCGGAAGTTCCCCGCCGCGGCCCGCCACAAAGGCCGAGTGTGGAGGCTCCAAGGGACGGGCCGCGCGGGCTGGCGAAGGCGGGCGCAGACCCCGGCCGCACCCCAACAAAAGGAGACACGCTGCCAGGTAATTTCACAGATCCAAATGTGAGCCTAATGACACCAAATGACGTCATAAATATCACCAAATGGTGACGTAAATGCTGTCACATGAAGACGTTAAGTGTATGCCCATCTTCTACGCGATCTTCGAACGGCTTTTTGTCCTCAGTTTCTAAGGAACGTGCACTGACACGTTTATGGAAGTACATCCTGCTTTGCTTTGCTATAAAAAACTTAGACAAGGTAGGAAGTGTCAAGAAGTACTAGCGATCTGTACTCAAGTACACCGCATTAAACCGACGGCGGTCACAATGCCATCAGTCTTCTTTAAATACCGCCAAGCACAAAGCGCAGAATGCGATCCAATGAGGGCTGACAGGTGTAAGCTAGCAAAAAGTCCGATTGATCGATTCCAGGGAGCCCAGAAGCAAATCCATGATATATTAATGAAGCGATCTGTTCCACACATTCCGAGATTCTGCCGACCGAAGGCGTACCAATGTCAACAGCTCAAGACAGTTCCAACACAAAGCACATTTACTGTCTCCAAAACGCACTGGAGACGTCGATGCTCCCACTGACGTCTCGCCACCTGCGTATGTTCACCCTGCTGTGTACCTCGGTACGCCGCGCATGTGGTCGTCGATCGCGTCGGACACCTTTCATCCAGGCGCGGCCCTGCCGAGGTGGGGCCGGCTCATCGGTCGGCCGTAGCCACATGTGGCTGGAACTCCCTTCCCCGCGGCCGTCATGTTACGCCTCCCCTGGCAGTCACGTGACTAGAGACCTTCAGGGGAAGGATTTCCGTTATCCAATCCACCCGCTATCACTGGACCTGTGTCCGTGCTAGAGACGCATCTTTGTCCAGACCGTCAGCCCGGAGCCCGCCTCGCCAAACGCAGGCAGAATATACAAATAACGCAGGCAAAGATAGGCAAACCCTAAGTCGCCGCTTTTCAGATTACAGCTGTTGGGCATGTGATACAGCAGTAACTGCAGGCTACATTGACCTATGGTTGAGGCTGGGACAATGAGAGTCACACGATTTTCCCCTCATTTCATTTACCATTGATAATGATTCTGGTGTATAGTTTGTGCGTGACACAAGAATGTTTAAGTGCAACTTACCCTCACAATAGCATCCAAGCACAGCACGCCGCTGTGTTTATGAAAGAGCACTTCCTCACCGCTGATCAGTCACCTCGTCGTGAAGCCCAATGATGACGGAATCAGACCAAGCTTTGGATATATGGGTAGTTATTGCGTAATTGTTTGGAGAGCTATTGGCAAAGACCTGTATAATTTGTGCAGGCTGATTTAATAGTGTACCATTGCTTACAGCGGTGTTCTGCCACTCGGGAGCTTGCTAGAAAATCGAAATATGATCTTCGTACAGTTGTGTGTTTTATAACACCGTTTTTTGGAAGGTTTCGCATCTTAACGTCAAAAATGCATAGTTTTGCTCGCTAACAACCATAACTAAATAATAACAATAAAAATTATAAAAATCCTCAACCAGCCAGCGGGCTCTTGCCAGGTCAGTTGATAAGGTGTGTGTTCCGATTGAATTGTTGCGTTGGTGGCCCGTGCCCACCTGGCGCGTATGCGATATCAGATGTGTCCATCCCTTTGCCTTTACGTTGCCGATACGTTGCTTCTAAATCATGGAATATTGCCAGAACAGATAACACCTGAGCCTACTCTTTTGCTCTGATAATTACATAACTAGCATCAATGGGCCGACCGTGGCCAAAAGAAGTGCAAACAGTATCATTGCGTGGTATCCTATGAAATATTTACCGGATATTTATAAAATATGTTATCGATAACCACATCCATACCCGAACTTCCCCCTAGATCTGCACCCAACCCAAGGCGTTACCCATTCCACATGGGTACCCATTGGTTTGCCCAGCCCGTGACGCCCTCAACACGTGGCCTGACCGTTTGCACGTGGTGGCCGTGCGGTGACGTCCGGTCCAGCGACCGCTGTTGTGCGCCGCCGGTCGGAGCGCTGGGGTGCGATGTCGACAGTTAGCTGGCGCCCCCCCCCCCCCGCCCCCCGCCGTCCCTATTGTCTCCAACCCTCTTGCCACACGGCCGGCCGCCGACTGCTGGGCAGGGCCGCGTGATGACCACATCACGTCTGCTTTAGAAATATGGATGGAAGGGAAGGGGCGGACCTAGAGACGTAACTTTTTGACCTGTCAACCAGTCACATCTGATCAAGTTTTAGATCGCGGCCTGTTTGCCAGGTTGTGGGTCAGGCTTGACGGGTTTGGCTAGTTGGTAATTTTTTAAAAGATGATGGGTGGATTTTTGCTTATATGCAAGTTTCAAGACCCCGGAAGCGTCAAAGTAAAAATGCACGAACAATGAACGCTAAAAATATAATGCATCGATTCTCCCGTCAATTATATTAAGAGACTGTTAGCCCAAGACAGACATGACAAATAAGTGAAGAATCAGATGCAAAATTAGCAATTCCATGCACATATCCTACAAAAGATTGAAGACAGGTAGATGCCTTACTTACCAAAACCTACAATTTGACTGTGCGCTAGTTAAACGTGGCGTCTGCTGTCGTTATGATCGGGAGGTGCGTCCTAATTTTGCCTTTTCACGTACGGAGCATGATTTAAAATAGATGCTCGTGACCCATAACAAACAAGTAAAATGTTGGACTTTGACCGTGCTGATGCGCTACACGGGTCGATGCATTCCAGCCATGTTTGGTGTATCGCGTGCGCAACAATTGTCGAAATCCTGGTAGAGGCAATACAGAGCTTGCTAAACCGAAGGAGCATTACTTCATAGGTGCACAACATGCTTTACACCATTGTTTGTAGCCCTCAGCGTATATTTTTTAGCAAAGTGCTCGGTTTCTGTGCTGTTTCCTCCGACGTGCCTTCCTTATACCATGCTTAGATCACGGGCCTCCACCTCCTTACAAGCCTGTGAAGAGCATCAGAGCAGGACACGTGACGTCAGACGGTCTTAAGATGGCTGCAACCTGGGAGCTGCGGTCATCAAATCAAGTGGACGCGCGCTGGAAGCATACAATCCTTCGTCCTCGGCCAGTTTTGTTTTTTGCACCAACCCAAACCACTGTGGATTGGTATCGCAAATAACTTGGTGTGGCAGTCCAGATGGAATTAGACTTCATAGCGTTAAGAATGATCCTTGGGGATGTATGACATCTTCCTGGGATCCAGACATAGTGCTGGTTATGAGCACCCCGAATGCCACCGAGAACAGCGTAGGCACAGCACTAGTTCAGGCGGAATTTCAACGAGCCAGTGTCCGATGTGTTGACCTTCGACGCATACAACGTGGCACGTCTCCGGTGTTACCTCGCAGGGAGCTGGCATCGCTAGCTGTGCTGACTTCAGCCTAAGGCGGACACGCCGCTGTCGTGGCGTGGGATGGTCCAGCGAGCGGCGCGGAGGCCATGCGGCTGAGAGAGGGCACCGGACACGTGAAGCCGATCCGTGGTCCATTCGCTCGCCGTGTGAACCGGCCACCAATGCCGCCTATATCAGGAATGCGGTGGGTGGCACCTGGCATGGGAAGGGGGGAGAGACAAACACCCAACCGCCATCCGGTGCCACAAACACTTCAATTACACTCCACAATATCGGCGAGAAGTTGGGTGTCGATCTGATGACAGCGGCTCCGCCACATCCGGTGGCCGGGCCGACTGTCCGCAGAGGCGCCGAAAGGGCGATAATATAACGTCCGATTACCGAGCCGTCTGACTTTTTCAGATGAAAACAAGCTGCGCCGCCGAGGTAGTTCGGGAGGGTGGACGGTCATACCAGCGCCCCACCGGCATTCCGCATCCACAATGGCCTTGGTCCTTTACTTGGCGAATCGCGGCACAATGGCACAACGGACCCAAATCAGATTACTCTTCTGATCTTGGCGCGAGGCGTCGCGTTGGTGTGCATCAGAGCTCTGTGGTGCAGCCCGCTGAGCTAAGCTCTGTGGTGCAGCCCGCTGAGCTAGTGTTTGCTGTGCATCAGAGTTCTGTGGTGCAGCCCGCTGAGCTAAGCTCTGTGGTGCAGCCCGCGGAGCTAGTGTTGGAGCTGATGTACTCTGAATCTTTTCAACACCGCTAAAATTTCGTACGCCCCGATAGTCACAGAATAACAAACGAACAAGCAGATAAACAAAGCGTTAAAACATGGGGAGGATTGGGGAGGGGCACGAGCCTTGATTAGAATGAACTTCAGCATGTGCTTAAAATACTTGAGAACTTGGATCACTGACAGCAAACAGCAGGCGGTCATGTAATACCCAACGCAATGCACAACGTATGTTATTGAGCAAACCCAAAGCATTCCAATCCAACTGAGATGCTTTTTCACCCGGGGTTACCGTGGAGATAGTCCAGTAATGGACGGCCATCATGGCGCAACTCACAATCGTGACAAGTATCCGCTCAACAGCGATTTTCCATGCAGGGAACAGCCACGAGCAGCGATGTTTCGCTACCAACAGCAAGGCCGTGAGGAACGGACCGACTTTTGACAGCTGTGCTGCGGATATGTTCGCCAACATCGAGTTAACCGCATCTTTGGCATCCAATTAGTGATCTCAGTCAGGCCTGGTTACCTGCTGTCTTTGCTTTCGTCCGATGCACGTAAATGTTTCTGTTCTCCACCCCATGACTTCTCACGTCGCACAGAAAAAAAACTACTGGTGGTAATCACCGAATCCACGACTCCTGTCATTAGCCGTTAATGTATGTGGCCCACTGTTTTGTGACCCTCACCTACTGACTTGCCATGTCAACCGTGGCCCGGTCGTTTTCCAAAAGGGCCAGTGTCACCCGGCCCATCTCAGAGGACGGGGACAGGTCTGATGCGCGAGGAGAGACGGAGAGCGTGACTTCCGCGGGTCACTACAGGCTTTCCAGCCATCAACCTTGACTCCCGGCGGTCATCGCAGACTTTCCAATCAACCTTGACCTCCGGGGGTCATCGCAGACTTTCCAATCAACCTCGACTTTCAGGAATGTCGCGGGCTGTCCGGTTATGAGACCGTGACTCCCGGTTGCTTCGCAGACTGTCCGGTTTTAGGCTGCTTGTTCCAAGCGCGTGCCAGTTTGTTAGCAACTGTCCGACCCTATTAATAGTCATGGTTTAAAAATACTCTATCTTTGGTCTGTCAGTCTGCCCTGTTCGGCAGATCATGGGGACGGACCAGCCAAGCATTTGATCATAGGGACGGCCCTAACCAGGGGGCAGGTCATGGGGATGGCCTCAGCCAGGCGGCCGAACATGCGGACGGCCCCAGCCAGGCGGCAGATCATGGGGACGGCCCCAGCCAGGCGGCAGATCATGGGGACGGTCCCAGCCAGGCGGCAGATCATGGGGACGGCCCCAGCCAGGCGGCAGATCATGGGGACGGCCCCAGCCAGGCGGCAGATCATGGGGACGACCCCAGCCAGGCGGCAGATTATGGGGACGACCCCAGCCAGGCGGCCGAACATGGGGACGGCCCCAGCCAGGCGGCAGATCATGGGGACGGCCCCTAGCCAGGCGGCAGATCATGGGAACGGCCCCAGCCAAGCGATGCTGACCCCAGACAAAAACGGAGAGCGATGGAGGGCCGCGGCGACCCTGACTTTGACAGAACACCGTTGAACGGTGGCGTATCGCTAATGGTACTAATGTGTTGCCACTAACCGGGCCAAATGCCTTGGTGTCAGGAGGCTCTGTCACTGTCGACTTGAAGAGATGGCGGAGACAGCGGTGCCGACAATGGCTTGGTGTTTTGTAGGGTCCATTAGTCACCACATTTGTTTGGATCAAAATACTAGGAGGAGAGGCGCAACTTTTTCCTGCGTAGCATCTCACAGTACGCCCGACCGGCGTGCGGCAAGGCCGCAAAATTCAAGCGTGCTACTACGCTGAATTGGAATAAACACACATATATTTATTTGAGGGCATGGTGAATTTTTGAACGTTAGGGATCCCACCGCAAACTGACCACCAAAATGCGAAAATGACATGCTCAGACTTGAACATCAGCTATTTTAAAGGCCTATCTGGCGCTAGGGATTCTTTTAGAAGTAATCTAGCTTGGTCCCTGCCTTGATGTCTTTGAGGTCCATTGCAGCCCTATATTTCATTCAAGTCGGTGATTTATGGATATTTATAGTGGTCCGTGTGTTCTCTTACGTTAGCACGAATGCACAAATCCTATGTAGCGATCATACTTTTGAAATTTGTGGAAAATGACGTGGCTTGGTTTTTTTTAAAAGCTTGTGACGTTATAGCTTTGATTAATGTCCCTTGCGCCGGCTTGATCGCGGTGAAATGAAGTATTTGGGGAGGAATCTAAGTTTACTCATCTACATACATCGACATTTTCAAGAACCAAATGAAAGTATGCATGTTCGAGCCTCTCTATCAATATTGTCGGTAGCTGTCTTTTGCTCAGTCACGTCAATATGCCAGACCATGCTTCCTCGAAGGAAGCTTTGCCGTCGGGAATGTGCATGAACGCGAACTTGTTTTGAAAGGAAAAAATCTAGAATGTCTGGCAGCTGTTTATGAAAACTACACATTTTTTTTCAAGATTGACCAGTATGAAACAAATACCGTGGATAACAAGTTTGAGTATGTTAAACACAAGCGTCCGTGCATCCACTGTTAACTAGTTTTTGTGTTGATAAAAGCTAACTTCAGGGAGGCGAAGATATTCCTTTTAGACAAATGTACTGCGAACAACAAACTGTTCATGTATGTGGCGACAGGCTGATGCAGAGAAACTAGTGCCGTGAAGGCTGGAGCCGTGCTGCCAGCTTGGTCCTCTCTGTGACTCCAACTGCCGCTCGTACCTCAGGAGGCGGTATGCCACGGATTGCCACAGCGCCGCTGCATGGAATGCTTGGAACCGATGCGCGGGTGCATGTAAGGGGCACAAAACAGAAGCCTTGCGTAGTGCCGAGTACCGCCAAGCCTCTGCCCCCAGGTAAGTCTCAGCTCCCCATTGTATTGCAGCGGAGTGTAGTACACCTGCTCATGCTGGTACTCCATGAACACTAGTATCGGCATCGGTAGTTACATTCGCAGCACCTGTAGCACCGGATTTAATGTGTGATTCTATGTAAAGACACGAAACAAAAGTAATGCGCGGTGTTTTGTGACTTCATGAGTCTTAATTACAAGGGCGAGCCATCTGCCGATTAATGAAGGAACTTCCGCGGCTAGCTTGTCAATGGCTATTGCCAAAGGCATCAGCAATTTTCCTTCAATAGCCTGATACAGGCATGGCAAAGGAGGTGACTACGTGACAGGAATCACCTGAGACCTCATACAGTCTCAGTCGGCTTGTTCCCGGCCCAGCAAAGCCTGTTAAGTGGTCCAAAATGCCAAAACATATGTTCTTCAAGGGGACCACGGCAATGCCTTTTTGCAGAAAGTGGTGGAACGGGTAGTGTTTGTGAAGAACTCTCTGGGGCTTCTCAAAAGCACTGGAACATTTGTTTGTGGAAATCATTGGGGAAATGTGTTCTTGTGCTGCAGGACTTTGCAGCTGCTTCGGGCACAATCCAGTTGCACCTTTGGATTCCGTCATTGAATTCATTCGTATGTAACCCAAAAACAAACTCTCCACCTTTTTCAAATAACACATTCGATCTTTCCAGCTTCTTTTGTTGCCACTAACTTAAGAATGTGTCTATTCAGAGCCGCTGTGCACCACGGCATAATGCCTGCCGTACGGCAAAGTCTGTGATCTAAGAAATCCAGTTCCAGCGCACTAGAAGCAAAATTAAAATTGAAACTGGGATTTATGAGCTCGTAAGTAAAAGTCAATGACGCGAAGTCCCCCAACCACCTCATTTGACAACCAGGATTAAGAATTAATATTCAAAAGAGGACGTTCCTCAAAAGTTCTGGTCATCTTCCTTGCCTGGGTAAAGATTATCCCCTACCCCGCCTGGGTGTAAGTTATCCTCCGCCTCGCCTGAGTACAACCTATGCTCTACCCCGCCTGGGTACATGGCTGTCTGTCTTGCCCACCCGTTCCGCACGTCCCTACTCCGATGAATGAACCGGCCCGGGGTCCGAGTCATTAGCTGCAGGCTGCAGGCGGCCCGTGGCGGCGGAACCGGCCCGCTCCGACCGCCGCTGCTGGAATGTCCCCCGGGGCCGACGGTAGCGTCAGATGCCGGGGTCGCGCCGCCGCGGGCGATGGGGCGTGGCGGGAGCTGTTGTTGGGGGAGGCGACCGCCGGATGCGACTCATGAACAGCAGCCGGGATAGAGTGCCGTAAGCAATAAACCCGCACGCTATGCTGCTCCTCGGGCGCCGTAATGGGTCGCAGGTGAACGAGACCTCATCAATGAGAGACCATCTCCTGTCACCCTTGCATGAGCGGCTGCTCGTCTGCGGCAGGCAGTTCATTTGCAGTAGGTGGTCTTTTCCTCCTTATTGCGCAAGATGTATTGTCCTTAGCAGTAAGTATACACAACCATCGAGGCTGCAGCAGGCCCTAAAACAGTCTGCGTCGTTTTCTCATTACAGGGGCCACCGTTCTGCCTCCGTGCCTCTTTGTGGCTGCGGCGATAATTGGTAATCTGTTGGCCTATAACTCTGCCCGGACCACGGCACATGTAATCTCAGTAGAGCCGCAGCGCCGCTTCCTCACGGCTAATTGCAGTCTGCAGCTCCCGTCGCCCGTCCAGACAATGCCGTTCAGATCGGCCAGCTGCCTCGGGGACTGAGCTGCTCTGGCTGCAAAACCCCGCGGACTGAGCTGCTTTGGCTGCAAAATCCCGCAGACTGAGATGCTCTGACTGCAAAACCCCGCAGACTGAGCTGCTCTGGCTACAAAACCCCGCGGACTGAGCTGCTCTGGCTGAAAAAACCCTCGGACTAAGCTGCTCTAACTACAAAACCCCGCGGACTGAGCTGCTCTGGCTGCAAAACCCCGCGGACTGAGCTGCTCTGGCTGCAAAACCCCGCAGACTGAGCTGCTCTGGCTACAAAACCCCGCGGACTGAGCTGCTCTGGCTGCAAAACCCCGCAGACTGAGCTGCTCTGGCTACAAAACGCCGCGGACTGAGCTGCTCTGGCTGCAAAACCGCGCCCACAGGCTCCCATGACCTTTACCAGCAAGGTCAACTGATATATACTGACCGCGTCCTTATCGGCGTGGCTTGAGACAATCGGCAGCGGGTTTTTGGGTCCGCAGTATCATTCTGACAATCGGCTATTAATGTGTCTTGGAGCTGCAGACCGCCGCCGAGCGTGTGGTGGCCACAGCACCTGATCGGCGAGTTACCGAGTAGAGCGTGGTTGTCAGACCCGCTCGCAGTTCAGCCCAGGCACGTTTTGAGTTCAGCCCCCTCCCCCTCTGCCCCACCCGCCTCACGTCATCGAGTGGTGACGGATCGGTGTCGTCGCCCTCACCACGCCGCCAGACGCCTGCGTCAGTTGGCTACTCCCCCTGCCCTGTCACCAGGGACGGCACGCATGGGGGCCGCCTGCTGCTGGCGGCGGCTGAGCGGTCGGCAGCTAACACGTCTGGACACGTGGCGACCGGCTCGCTCCCGCGCGCTTCGCGATACTGGACCCGCCTCGGGGGCCAGCCAGCACCGCTCTTGTGGTGCTGACGGCGGCGCGGCGGTGACCGCCGGCCACACGCCTATCCGCTGACGTTCGCCCCGCGTTGCGATGGGTGCAGGTGTGCAGCACTTTGGCGTCATCGCCGTTGGGGGGCGAGCAGGGAGCCACGGTCAGGCGAGCACGCAGCGTCATCGTGAGGGTCTGACCTAAAGGAGCCTGAACAGGGGCCCGTAAGGGACCCCCCCCCCCCCCAAGAACGGCAGACCCAAACACTTAAAACCTCTCCGTCTGCCATGTGTGGCATTGAGGCTTTTCGACATTCTTGCAGTTACAAAGGTTGTATAGCGCCGCCTACCTCTCACCCTGGCAGAAAGGGCGAACAGCGCGGGGAATCGAGCCCAGTACCTCTAGTTCCCCTTGACGTGCATTTTAACCACTGCACCATTAGTACCCATTCCCGCACTTCGTCGAGGTCTCCTGATATTATGCTGAGTGTGCTGCAGTAGGCAGTATAATGCGCGCATGCTACACAGAGCGGGCGAAGGTAAGGGACGAGGGCATATTTGTGTTCTTGCTGTATATGTCTCTGCCCACGTCACGCTCTGGAACTTACGGTGTCCTGCTAACGACTCCCTGACCCTTGCGGTGACACGTACAATTTGCCATTCATATTTTATGAATGAAACTCGGAAA
The DNA here is from genome assembly GCF_011947565.3 of Pollicipes pollicipes. NCBI lineage: Eukaryota > Metazoa > Arthropoda > Thecostraca > Pollicipedomorpha > Pollicipedidae > Pollicipes > Pollicipes pollicipes. Next base: position 23,851,811 of record NW_023596921.1, read on the forward strand.
AAGTTTCAAGGAAGGAGACCAGCCCAATGATATTAGTGCATCGACAAATACTTTAATACTTGGAATTACGTGCAACGCATTCATCTACATGTGGCGCTCACGAGCTTCGACAGCATTCTTAACATTTGTAGTTCACCTCCTGGTTAGTGACAACAAAGGATGCAACGAGCAAAGATTCCTAACCAGACGACTCACAAATTCATATGGTCGCTGAAGAGTGCATGCAACAAGACGGTCAGTTCATGAAGCCGTCTGAACAAATGGGGCGGGCACCTTGCCTCAGCCATGCCACGCCGACTACGTTTGGGCCTGGCGCTGTGCTTGGGCGTTCTTGGGCGTGCCAACTGGGGACGTCAGCTGACGCCATTGTAACGCACGCAAGCGGCTATCCAATGGTATTGTAAGATATGGTCAGATGCATGGAACGCTGTTTGGAACCGCACTGCTAGCGATAGATGCATCGAAAGCTCCTTCGTTTTGTGTTTTGTCACGCCGCATGCAAAAACAGTATAAGTTGTATGTAATTAGGCGTATATTGCCAAGTTCATCAACAAACATGCACCACGCTGAAAGACAAACTCGTGCTGTTAGACTGACTTAAGCGCCTCAGACTATTTTCTGTGTGTTGCGATCAATATGATGAGATGATTATCATAAACCATTATCAGATATCGCAGTGTTTTAGTAATACGCTTAGTAACATGTGGAGTTATGGGATCAAAATGCTCGTGATAAGCAATGCCCAGCGAGCACTTTGATCCAAAATAGTCCCGGCCTGTAAGACATTGTTCTTTTCTTCATTACAAATAGTTTAATGCATTTTGACGCTTTGATCTTACATATCTGTACCCGTCATCACTAACGACTGGTTTATAGCTCTTGTGGGATTCTCATTACGTGCGTTTTTGAGTGTGCAGGGCGCATACAACGAAAGTCGAGTACATGATGCCTCACCGGACTGGTGAAGCTCGTGGTGTTATTAGTGTTAGCAGGGAATTGTACAGCCATCCGGTGATATTTAGTAGTTGTTGGTATTTCCACCGCGATATAACCCTATTACGCTCCGCCAGGCGTTCTTCTTGCAGCAGACGATTACCGCGAACCGCCTCCGGCCCCTGAACAGAAGCATAATTTCGGCGCGTCAGGCACAAGCGGCCGTATGACTTTATAGCCCATTCACATCCGCTGATGGGGATAGACACGGAACGGTCCAATGGTAGCGGGGCGGCAGACGTGCGCGAGCCGCCCGGTCGCCACCGCCGGCCATGTTCTCACAGTGGAGCGCGCCGTTCCCAGCGCTGGTCACCGCACACGACTGGGCCGCTCCCACCGAGACGGCGACCAATGTGGCGCGTTCTGAACGTCCCGGCCCCGTGGATGCTTGTGGCGCAGCCCTGTGTGCGTCTGGAGGCAAATGCGGCTTGGCCCATTACTGTCCCGGGAACGCATGTGGACTCGTCCACTGGGCCCCAACACAAGGCGTGCGTGATCATATCCTACCATGCAACAACATTTGCTTCAGGTTTTGGATTTTGGTTAAATTCTCAGTTTTGCGACCCCGGATGACCCTAAGGTTTGATCCAGGATTGTGGACCCGGGATGTCCCTCGTGATTTTAAAACATGGCCCCGGACTATTTTCAGATTCCTTTGAAACCCTGCTGTGGTCGCGCAGTTTCGGAGGTTTTACCTCCGACAACTTGGAAGCACATCTCATGCAACTTTGACGTCCTAATCTTTATTGTCACGCAATCAAACAATGATGAGCAAGTTTAGTATTTTGTATTATTTGTCATTACCTAGAACAGTTTGTTAACACGCGCCCGGGTGGGGGACAAATTGACCCCCCGAAGGTTTTTCCAGAATGATTTGTGAACGGCGTGGCGTGGCCGCGCTAAATTTTGCCTGGCTGTAGAAAATTAAATAGCGGATCGTTTGGCATCTATAATTTAGATGTACCTTGTAAGGTCGCTTACCTATGGTAGATCAAAGCCAGGCCATGGTTTCAGCAAAGGCAATTTCTAGGGAATCCTTCAACCTGATCCAACAACGGAGGGTTAGGTGAAGCCATACATCTCTGGGATGTTTCACAGACAACACAACAGTTGAATGAGCAAATTGCATTCACATAAGGTCAGGTATGAAGGTCAAAACCAACCTGTTTTGCTCCTCTAGCCTCTTTGTTACTCTAGTGCTGTATGGGATACTTTCTGGCGCTCATTTCGAGTTAATTGCTAGCAGGAACCGCATTATGCATCTTCCATGGACTTCTTAGAGGTTCGAATGGGTCATTGACCTAAAATGACCCAGGTCAACATGTTTTTTTAGAAACATACTGCCTAGCGTAATCTTTGTTGCTTAGTCAAATGCAAAACTCAAGGCAATCTTGTATGATTTTGGTCACCTTAACCTTCAAAAGATCGAACAAGGTCACTGACCTTAAATGAGAATGTGACCGTTTGCTTAGAAACGGTTATCTAGGTTCCGGGGGCACTTTGGAGACCATCCCGGAACTTGACCTTGTTTGACCTTTTTTGACCCGAAGACCATAACTTAGGAACCTGAAACGTGAACCTAAATGAGTTCACGTGTAGGTCAACATATCCGGTAAATTTGGTGTCTCTAGCTTTCTCAGTTTCCAAGATCTCGGCGGGAGGGTCAAACTGACCTCCACCCCCACCCGAGCGAAGGGTATCTAGCCGGCCACCCGGGTGCGTGTTAAGCTGCAACGTAGCCAAATCCTTACGTGTGAGCTTTGCTTTGTCAGACTCCATTCTGATGTCTTTTTATTTTATATTTGACCTTGATGATTGTGTTCAGATCACGGTTCGACAATGCCGGAATGCTGCCCCAGCAGCCACTTCAAATGTTCGTGACTCAGTTAGTCTCGGCCTGACCTGGTTAGCGGGCGTCCTCAAGATGCATCAGAGATGGTGTGCTATCAGGGAAGCGTGATCCAAGGTAGAGTGTGAATTTGCTGCATAATCGCTCCAGCCGATGTGAACAACAAACCTTCATTTCTTCTGAAAACGCACGTCTTCTTCCCGCGTCCACTTGTGCGCGAGGATCACGAAAATAAGTATTTGAGACTCTGCCCCGGGACTGCCTTTATGAACAGCTCTGGGGAGATGGGCTCGAAACATTGGTGAAGGGTGTTGTCGCAAAAGCTGGAGAGAGCGTCTGGCGATATCCATAACAGTCTGATGGAGGTAGCAGACGGTCTGATGGAGGTAGTAGACGGTCTGATGGTGGTAGTAGACGATCTGATGGAGGTAGCAGTCTGATGGAGGTTAAGCCTTCTGAAATGATTAATGACAAATAGCTCCAGAGAAACGGGTCCAACTTTTATATGCTGTTCGATAGATATATGGGCACGGAGCTTGAACTATTCCATAGAGATGGGCCGGTGGCTGCTGACCCGCGCTGTTGTGAAACGTTTAATAGAGATGGTCAGCAGCTCCAAGTCCGCAGATGGTTGCCGACATGAACCGTTAGATAAAGATGGTCGGGGACCCCGCGAGTCCAAGATAGAGATGGGGCTAACGTGCGCTGTCATCACCCCGTCAGTCATCGGGGCGCACGCCACCGACGATCGGCCGCAGATGAGGGCGAATAGCTCATTAGATCGCCTTTAGCTTCATTAAAACATCCGCCGTTTTTACGGCCAGGCGTCAATTAAGCAAAGGCGGGCGGGTGGGGTTTCTGCACGCAACTGGTGGTCTTGTCCGCCCCGAAATTGCGTGTTCGCGCCGGCAGGCTATCGGGAGACAGGAGATAGCCGCTGATACCGCCGCATAGCCAGGAGAGGCGGCTCCAGTGGGAGCCAAGCCGACGATGGCTGACACGAATCCAGCATCGCCGCACGGGACGGGTTCTCAGAGCAGCTGTTAGTGGAGGCCAGAGCGACGCCAGAGACCGCTGACCACTGCCACTGAGAACCATAGGCCAATACAATAATCAAGCCTGACCACTAGTCGCATTCGATCACTTAAGGTGTGCCAGCTCTGTGACTGCGATAGGGTAAGCTGATGCCATAGTGTCATCCCATGGGGCTCCAAATGTCTCTCATATGTGAATGCAGCACTGCCAGAGGTACGCCATAACACGTTAGCGGCATGCCATAGGCGAGCTTTGTTTGAAACTGAAATTACTCACAACAGTTTTTGAATGAAAGGTTATAATTCTCGTCAATGATGGGCATCTCAGGACACCAAAAGACGGTGACACATCCAGTGTTCCATCATAGTAAAAGTCTACGACGAGCTTTGCTTATGCTGTACGAGCTCGCATTCAGGCTGAAGTATGGGCAGGTGCAATGTAAGTGCATAATGATACTTCATCCCGTTACCAGACAGCGAGAACCCGCGCGGTCTCAAGGGCGTATGCCTCAATATCCAAGGTCTTGGCTTGATTTTGTTAATCGGATATTAATGTCTTTCTCTTTTTCTGTTTTCGTTCGTTTCACCGATAACACATGTGGTAGCGACGGTAACATTCGAAATATAATCCGATGCATCTACGAAAGCAAAGATAGTTATCCGGTTCATGTGTTAAAAATAATCGACTTCTTACTTGGAAAATCAGCGACATTTACGACAGCCTCACTTAGGGTAACTCTCAGCAGTGACCGATACGATATTATGTGAACACATAATAGACCTCAGCCGTGCAAAATTTATGCCAAAGGTCGTTGTCTACCAGCCGCCATGTTTCATAACTTCCTCCCACATGTGGGTGACTGCAGTTATATTCGCATATGTGTGGCTGCCACCACCGATATCTGGGGTCATTCCAGGCCGCTATTTTATGAAAACAAAGATATTACACACCATTTCATGCCTCTCACTATTCTGTTCAGTACTGATCAGGAAAATGGGGATTTGCCAACCACCCACCCACCTAAAAAAAAAACAGCAAAAAACGCGGCGCTAAATCGAGGCGCAATACAGCTGTTTTAGAGGCGTGCGGATATCAGAAGTCGCTCTGGAAAGCGCAAAAAGCATCGTCGCGTGTTATTATTGCCGGTGAATTGTGTGGGACGGCGACACGTGTCGGGCTCCGACGCCACAGCGTCCAGGAAAGCCGAGGCGCCGGAGAGACGGCTCCGTGTCGGATGACATCACACGAGAAGGCCGCCACCCTCTGCCGCCACCACGCCCGCGGCCGGTGCAGCGCGAATGGCGTGGGAAGAGCCAGCTCGCTGTCGTGTGAAACGCGGCAAAGCGGCAGCCAAGTGGAAACAAGGGAGTTATGGAGAGCGGCGAGACTCAAATAAAGATTGCGGCGCCATGGGAAGGCCGGGCGCCTGTTGTGACAGCGCTGGAGCGAGCGCACAGGATCGGTCCTGATGAACGGCTCCAACCGCGTCCGACACGGCTCGATCGACTCCAGCCGCGTCCGACCCTCTTCAATCGACTCCAAGCGCGTCCAACCCGGCTCGATCGACTCCAGCCGCGTCCAACCCGGCTTGATCGACTCCAGTTGCGTCTGACCCTGCTCAATCGACTCCAGCCGCGTCCAACCCGGCTCGATCGACTCCAGCCGCGTCTGATCCTGCTCAATCGACTCCAGCCGCGTCCGACACGGCTCGATCGACTCCAGCCGCGTCCGACTCGGCTCGATCAGAACCGGGAACACATTCCGCCGATCAATAATGCGTGGAAGTACACCCAAGTAATCAAATCAATCGTCCTAGGGTCGCGTACGGCCCGGAGGTCACTGATTATAGATACTGGCCATAAGTGGTGCGTTGGGTCGGGGAGCCAAAGAGATTCATCAACACCAAATTATCGCCTGCTTATAGGATGGAGCGATTTGAATATGCAGATAGCCGGTTGTCAAAATTTATAAACAATGGACGGCTACCGGGCAGGTGGGAGGCACGCGCCGAGAAGGAAGGGTCAGCCGGCGTGCCGTACCAGTCAGAGCAGCGGCTGCAGTGGGCGGCGCCAACGGCAAGGCAAAGCTACACACAGCTGCTTAGCAAAGGAGTCGAAAGACAGCCAAGGTGTGTCACGCGTCCAGATGATGAAAGCACGGTGTCCAATATTAACCGGCAGGAATCGAACCACCCATCGGGTTTGACCAGACCCGCTCGCCGACTGACCGGAAGAACACTCGTCGTAGAGTGATGCCGTGGATCGACGCGGGTTCCGGCCGTTTAGGAGCTTGTAAGACACCACACTGTTATCGATACCGTTATTGTGAGGCACCAAGCCACAACCGTTTTACAAACAGATCTGCTCGACTCCCACCGACAGTCCACTTGACATCTGGCCGCTAAGCAGCGCGCTGTGACCTGACCAGCGGTGTGGTCGGACTCTTGTGGGCGCATTCCTCTGCGGTAGCCGGCGGTGGCGGAGGCAGCCGCCGCCCGGGGTTCACACGGGTCCGGGATGACCCGTTCGTAATCGCCGCTTCCTGGCGCCTGGGAGCGGCGCAGTGCGGGCCGTGACTGTGAGAACGCCGCCGGATCTGCCCAGGTGAAAACAGCGATCAATGATGGGGTAGACGGCGTTGAGGGAGGGGGAGCTGCGGCACCGCCCTAGCGTCGGCACATCCCGCCCCAGTGCACTTGGAGTCTGTAAGGTGCCGGCTGTGGGGCTGGCCACCTGGTTAGTCATGTAGCGCAGTGTCAAGGAAGAAGTACTCATGGATAGGTTGAAAAGTACTGTGGACATTATGTACTCTCCCTATTGAAAATTGCTCCCGATGACTGCTGCCGCCTGCCTTCGTGTTTATGGATTTCTGAGTCACGTAGAATCTGTACTGACTTCTGGGTGGATCATGCAGATCATGATCATGTATTGGCTTCTGGGCCACACAGAGCCCGTATTGACAACTGTTTTTCAGCCGCTGATTGAGCAGACGTTCTGCGCGATTTCCAACTGATTATATGCCTGCAGACTCAAACTGAAAATAAGCAGGAGGACATTTTAAAACCAGTGAGGTGTTCCCATGATGACGTGGTTGGGTTTCCCCTCCCCCCCCCCCCGCTGGCCCAAATCAAATATTGTTCGGTTTGATCATGGAGTTACAAGGTATCGGCGCTGACAGACCGCCACCGGCCGACTGAATGAATATCTTCGTGAATGTTTCGTACGTCTCGTAAGTGACGACTACATTAGCCATACAAGCATCGATATGAAAAGGAAACGGAACGCGAAATTCGTAACTTACTGTTTAGTCCTTTGAATATAAGTTCACCGTTATAATCGTACACCTGTCAGCTATTCGTGTCCGAGCGCTTTCTGTAGCCTTCGGCATTCAGGTAGTATCATGTAAGCTACATAATATACAGTATCTCATGTCATATCTGTATTACGTCTGTCTTAGTTACGCATCGCCACAAAAACACTGGGCATAAACACACCAATATGCGTCACTGTTACAACACGGTATCACAATCACAGCTATGTGATACTCTTAGCAGTAGAGTGAGCGACAATACAAATATCTTTTGTACATAATCGCATTCGTTCTCCTCTGAGGTCTGTGCCTATCCATCAATGGTATCCAGTATACTTAGCGCGAGGCTAACTATAGATAATCCAAGCCGTATGCATCCCGTCAAAATGGATATGTGATGCAATCGTATATACAGCTCCACACCACAGAGGCCTAACACCCGGCAGCACGTACGCACTTCACGGCTCACCGCAGAGCTCGCTTCTGCCCAGAAGAGAACCAGCTCATCAACAAAGGAAATCAGAGGAACAAACACAACGCCTACACTCGTATATCACAGATGAGGATAACGTGATGCACTGACTTGCACAGGAACATCGGGATCGTTGGCGGCAGCAGAACTGAGGCCGACGATCCGATCTAGTTGCACGCCATCACTGTCCAGTTCCACCAGTCTCGTGTGACCTGACCCGACATAGGTCACCGACAAAGCTCGGACGAAGCGGCACTGAACAAGCGCCGGTCGGCGGACTAGAGCCGGACAGCTGTGACCAGTGTTGCCATGACGACCCACGCCCACAGCGACGAGCGTGGACTGCTCCCGGAGCTCTGCGTGCCGGGACGAGCTGAAATGATCAGGAAATCGATCAACGACGGCCCTCTCGGTGAAAACGCGCATTCAGTTTTGATTGTTAATGTCAAGCTTTGCGATATTATTGCAATTATGCTCGTCAAAAACATTATCAATGTCAAACGAGCTAATGCTCAAAGCAGGCTGAATGGATCGATTCGTAACTGCAAAAGGCACTCAATTTCACTCCGACCCACATCCTTCCCCACATTAGATCGCGCGCGAGCCAGATCACCCTGAATCCTCATTCTCTCCGCGGAGGCAACTGACCAGTGATGGGCTTCCAGGGCCGGGTGACGGTCCGCTCTGGGACCGGCGGCTTGGTGGGACGGCCCCGCGTCGACGCCGGCAACCGCGGGGGCGGTGACGGCGGCCGCGTGCGCCGGCTGGGCGGCGCCGGCGCCGGCGCCGCCGTCGTCGGGACCACCACGCCGATGTTGTAGCACGCCGCTGCCGGGTCAGCACGTCATCAGCACCGGTCATCGGTAGCAGTGGTCACGTGACCGTCGGGGATCGCCAGGCGCCACGCGACAAGGGCAACTGCGCCAACGCAAATGGTAAGGCGGGAGCGCAGAGCGCGTTCATGTTAACTACTTTTCCAGAACACGTATGATCGCGATTTTGTTACGTTTTAGTGGTGATCTCATTGCAAGATTCATCTATTTCGATGATGAACTACGCGACACCCGCCGGTCTCGGTGGCGGTCTGTGAAAGACCCACCAGTCTTGGTGGTGGCCTCCGTGAAAGACTCACCAGTCTTAGTGATGAGCATGCCGGTGCGCGTGGGGTCAACGCGGCGTTGGCAGCTCTCGTCGGTGCCGGCCTCGCCGATGAAGACGCGCCCGTCGGCCATGACGCGGCCGGCGAAGCACTCGTACGAGAGGACGTCACGCCGCTGCGTGTACGTGTACATGACGTCCCCCTCCGACCACGTGCCCAGACACCGGTACTCGCGCTCTGGAGACACGAACACCGACGGTCAGTGGCGGTGGTCACGTGACCAGGCAGTGGCGCTTGTGCTCCAGGGACACGGACACCGACGGTCAGTGGCGGTGGTCACGTGACCAGGCAGTGGCGCTTGCGCTCCAGGGACACGGACACCAGCGGTCAGTGGCGGTAGTCATGTGACAAAGCGCACTATTGTGTTCAAAATTTACGGCCAGTGATGCAAGAACAATAGCACCAAAAAATCATCGCAGGTCATGGTCTGTATTTTAGGTCTATAGCCATTGATATGCATATAAACGTTGCAATTTGTCTCATTAGGGAGATGCATTTCTAAGCTCAAATCATTTATAGTGCTGCTGCAAACACTGAGCAGCACTGGCAAACAGAGAAGAAGCCTTCGCGCAGGACTTCAAAATGGGAGCAATCGTGCGTAAAGAAGCAGTTCGCAGTCCAGGTTTAGCATGCTAGCAATTCAGAGAAGAAACCACCACCAGGAGTTTCATTTCCACTCCGAAAATTATTGAAACAGAAGAGAAACATGCACAAGCGTCCGCACTTCCACAGTCCATATCCTTGTATGCGGGGATACTCGAAGCCCAACGCGTTGCGCCAACAGGATACGCTGCGCACCACCGGAGGCCCCACACGTCCGCCTGCCGCTCTAAACCGCGGCCCCCGCCCAGCTGCGGCAGCGAGGTAACCGCCTCATCAGTCCGACGGCCTGGCCGCCGCCGCCGCCGCGCACACCCAATTAACATTCCTGCAGAGTCGGCCCAGAGGTCACCAAACACACGTGAAGTATTCCCAACGCAATACTTCAGCGGCGCGCTCCGACCATACGCTGGCAAAAAGTCGCGCACCGCGGCCGCACGGTCTGGGCCGCACGGCGCCGGCGCGCGCCGACGGAAAGCCCGAGCTCGTCACCGCGCCGTTGCTCGCCACCGGAGCGGCCGTTCGTCATCGGAGCGGCCGTTCGCCATCGGAGCGGCCGTTCGCCATCGGAGCGGCCGCCGCTCGCCACCGGAGCGGCCGTTCGTCATCGGAGCGGCCGTTGCTCGCCACCGGAGCGGCCGTTCGTCATCGGAGCGGCCGCCGCTCGCCACCGGAACAATGGGGCGAACGCCGGCAGGAAAGCCGGCTGCTCCGGGAAATGCTTCCACCCGTACGGAGTCAGAAATATCCGAGCATTTCGACGACTTCCTTCCCGATCTGTCATCCAGTGTTCCTTGCAAAGAGATGGCCGATGCCACGCTAGGCTCGATTTACAGAACCCTGTCGGCGAACAGAACTCTGGGGCGCCTACCACCCGAACGAGCTTTTCACAATGTAGCACATAGCATGATCGGAGAAGTCATGGGCAGCTCCTTATCTACCCGAGAATTCCTGACATCTCGCCGGGCCGTATCGGCGTCGTGCTCCGTCGGCTTACCTGCGTCATTTACCTCTCCAGGAACAAAGCAGCCAGACCGGGACAGCCAGCGCCGCGTGCAGCGAGCGGACGTGGGCCCACCCGGCGCACCCTCGTCACCGCCGAGGGACGTCCCCGCCCGCCGTGGGCTGCCGTGACGTCACGGCGGCGTGCGGGCACGCCGAGCAGCTCGTGATTCACACGGGCGCCGGTCCTCACGAGCCGGTGACTATGCTACTTTTACCGCGGCGGTGTGGCGACAGCGGAAGAGAAACGCGTCCCACGGTGTTCCCGCGACGGCAAGGTCGAGGAGGACCGGCGGCCAAAGTTTCGCTCGGGTAAGCGCCGGTAATTGCCGGCTATAACTAATGTCGGCGAAAAGCGGCGCGTTTTAGGAAACCTTCGGAAACCGTGTCATACGGAAACGATAGCTCACTTTTACTGGATGCCCTCTCTGTCTCGGATAATTTGCTCTGTGCAACCGAATCGAATCACTACACATCCTCCCGCATCCTCCGGAAGCATTGCAAGTGCAACCACCGGACAACGCCGCGGCGGTCCACCCCTGCTCAGCCTTAGTGCGCCCCTGGCGGCGGTCCTATAAATGGCATGGCCGGTCACGTGACTGCGGTCAGGCCGGCGCCCGAGGCACCATGTCCGTCGACTGCGGTCGGCCTGGGTCCGGTCTGGACGCGAGGCCCCGCCAATTTGCATCGTTTCACATGCGCCGTGATAATGGTGAGAGGTTGGCATCGACTGAAAGCTACGTGCCCGCCTGGCGCTGGGAAAATCACCCATCGAACCAGCACGTTCAGCGCGTTAAGTGTGCTAGACGATGAGAAAAAAACTCTGGTAACTGCATACTGCGGCGGGCCCTTGAGCTGTGCACTCGGGCCGGAATGAGAGATGGTGACTAACACAGAGGCGCTAGATTGCCAGTGATACTACACCGTCAGTGCGGCGGCGGGTGTCGGAGCTGATAGGCGCTGGCAGCTCCGACAGCCTCTCCGTCCAGTCCATAGCGGCGCGGCCGGCCGACACAGTCCCTTCGTCCATCGCCCAACGCGAGGTTTGGCCGGATCCAGGCCGGATCCGGATCCGCGCGGCCGGTGGGAGGAGCCGCGCGCTCCGGATGCGGCTGTGGCGGCCAGGAAGGGCGCGGCGCCGACCCCGCCCCACGCGACCCCTCCCCTCGGCGCGCTTCGGCTGCAGACAAAGCGGCAGGCGAGGCTCAGCGCAAGGGTTACGCCTGCCGCGCGGTCCACCGGCCGCCGGGACCAGCCCTCGATCGGCCCACACCGCTGGCCAATTTGTCAGCGTTGGGGCATTAGAGGCCGGGCGCCGCGCGCCGCGGCCCGCTCCCTGCGGTCTGCCGCCCGGCCGGGGCTGCGCTGGAGGCTCCGCTGCCGGCTCCGGCGGCCGGGCCCGGCCACGGGCAATTACCGGCTGGTCCCCGAGGATAGTTTGCCATTCACATTGTAATGATGTTTACAGACCATAATTGATTTTCTGACAGCTCTGATCGCATCAGATCTGCATGTTGAGGCAGAAGTGGAACGCTAGGATCGCCCTTTCCGCCACGTTAATCAGAAACGTTCCCGCTATTGAAAAGCTTTGAAATGCGTCATTTCGGATGTGACCCATTTCGCACTAGGTCATTAGAAACCCAGATAATGCACGGGTCCGCATCACAGTCAATTTGAATGTCTGAAGCTGTCGCACCGCGCGACCCACCAGAGGTCGCGCCGAGGGCGCGGCCATATTTAGACTTCAGAGTTCGATTTAAACGTTTATGGTTTTATGCGTGGCGCAGAAGAGCTTTACCACTGAAAAGGCAGAGCTGCGCGGCTGAAGCGATGGCATTACATTCAAACTTTGGGATAGGTGTTGCACGAAATCCCAAGTGAGATGGGCTTCATTGAAAAGCGGTGCAATGGTTACGAGGTGGATGTCAGAATCGGTGAAAACGCAGCCTCTACCTGCCATGATTACGTCACGCCTGGCCTGCCTTGCGGATCGTGTGTGGTGACCGTGCGGTTCGTGACAGCAAACTGCAGTGCACGGCACGTCTGAGCCAGGCGTGTGGCGTCCGACACGACGCTGCCCAACTGGTGCACGTGGCCACGCAACGCGCTGGGCGCCTGCGCGGAACCCCCCAGCGCACGTGAGCCGTGTCCACACGTGTCGTGCTCGCACGTGCCGCCTTCACAAACGCTTGTGCCGCCGGCGTGAGGTGCGGCGTCGTTCTGCTACCTTCGTGGAAAGCGGCCAGCGACAGAGGCGGCGGCTCGGTGGCCGCGGCGCCGACAGGGACGACCGCCGGTGGGACCGGCCGGCGCGGCGCCGCGCCGTCTCCGTCCACTGCGCCTGGCAGAGGCTGGCCGCCGCTGAACCTGCCCAAGGGCCCGGGCCACGGCCGCACCGCCGTCGACACGCCGTCGCCGTCGCCGCCGCTGCTGTCGTTCGGCGTCCGTGTCGGCGGTGCGGCGCTGTCCTGGACGGGGCCGCCGCGCCGCGAGTACGCCCACGGGTCGTAGGCAGTAGGCGGGGGCGAGGGCGGGGGCGGGAGCTGGCGACGGCGGCGCGGCCGGATGCCGCCGAACGCCGGCGCCGTGCCTCCAAACCGCGGCCGGCTCGGCAGCGCGGTAAGCACCAGCGGCCGCCGGGCGGGGGCGGGGGCGGGGGCGGGGGTAGGGGGGTCGCCCGCCCGCCGCCCGGATTAGCGGGGGATGCGGTGGGACAGCGCGCGGCGTCCCTGAAAACAGCGACGGTAAGGGAGCTGCGCTGCCGCTGCCACAACCACGGACCGAATGAGTAAGAGGGGGCGAGACGGCACTAGTTGCTGGTTGCGCTTGCTAGGGATCCGCAGCCGGGCGCTTTGCTTACAGCTGTTTTGATCAAAAACTGCTAGAGAGTTGCAGCCAAACGCAAGAGCGTAAGATGGCGCACTGCCGGCCAAACTGCCTTTTCGTCAGCCAAAGAGGCCTTCGGTGATTTGACTGACCAGATTTGCAATTCCCTAGATTCTAAAGGGAATCTAATGCCGCTTTCAGCAGGGGCAGTACAAGAAGAGAATTGGAAGAAGCAACCGCTCGTTTTCCTTTCAGCGCAGACGACGATCGCTGAGATAAGTATTTCGGAGTGTTTTAGGAGTATTTATCCTAGACAATTTATATGACCTTCATGTGATTGCCGCTCGCCCATCATCGAATAACAAAGGCAGCCGCTGTGAGTCGCAAAGGTCCAGTCGAATGGAGGTGTATTCCGCGGCCACATGTCTCGCTTAATCTAATGTCTGAAAGTGTCACCACCAAAAGAGATTAGTACTTCACCCACCAGACAATCATTCCTCAGACTCAGAAGACCAGGTTGAGAGGCAGGAACGTGCTCAAGACAAGGCTACAATTTGGCATCTCTTTGGATCTCGTGTCCAAAAAAACTCACCTTCATAGATGTCAGAGGCATTCAGACAGCTGACCACGGTGTAGAACATGATGTCAGGGTTGTTGCAGTCCGAGTAGAGCTTGGCACAGAGCTGGCCGTCCGTGTTGGGGATGATGCCCTCGTACTCTCCGGCCACGGGGCAGGAGGCTTCCTGAAGAATCCGCTTCCCTGTAGAAGCACATCCGACCTCAGTATTGTCCACGTGCGGGGAGTACGTAGAACCCAGGACGATAACCTCAGGTAGAGTTGCGGTTACCAAGCGGGGATATGACGTGGCGTCCGGCGAGCATGGTGCAGACTGGTGCGGAAGGCATCGCCTCAGAGCAAGACAGCATTATGCTGTGCTGAGTCGGACGGGTGCGAACACTCCCCGAGCTTTTTAGATCTGGGACGGAGAGATCTCAATCAAGCGGAAGGCTGAACACTGTCGTCGCCGGGCAACAAGCAGAAAGTCGGAAATCTACGGCTTCTCGTGCTCAGGTACCGGCTAGAAATCCCACTTTTTGCCCGCGTAGATACGCTAACAGGGGACATTTTCAGCCCGCTCGGCTCATGAAATTGCTCCTTTTTGTCATTAGCAGATAGTATCACTTTCGGCCCGATACGATCTTCCCTAATGACGGGAAAACGTTGCGCTACAATCCGCGGCCTCGCCCGTCCGGCTTGACTTTGAGCACACCACGTCTGCACCCGTCTCGGAGATCCCAGGAACTGGGGTTGGGCAGGACCGGGCGGGGGAAAGCGAGGATGTCGGCCCTGGTGTGGGTGGTCCCTGCTCGAAACCCAACGCTATCTCGTGCTGTGCCTCCAGCAACGACTCGCCGCTTCACCCACTACGCAGTGAGGCACAGAACGTGCTCACTGCGGAGGATCTGCGGGCTCGATTTGCCCCCGAGGCGAACGCTCGAGCGTGGCCTGTCTCGTGTGGCCGGGTGGTACCCGATGAAGCGTGAGGGCGGACGGCTTGGTCCCAGCGTCGTTCAGCGTGAACGGCCATCGGATTAGCCTAAACGGCTTATTCCGATGAGCCGTACTGGCCGGCTGATGAGAGCTGACGTTAATGCTCCGAAATTTGTCCCCGCTTTTCGCTTTGGTTCCCGCGGACAAACCGGCGAGCCCAACAGGTGGCGCGATGTGGACAGCAGCGCTCAATGGGTCGTGCCGAACAACCGCCGGCGCCACTGCGGTGCTGCTACGACAGCCGACTCGCCAGCTGATCGAACGCGCTGCCGATGCGAGGGGCCGCCGTCCCGGACATCGGCGCCGGTGAGGCCGCCGTCCCGGACATCGGCGCCGGTGAGGCCGCCGTGCCGGACATTGGCGCCGATCAAATAGCCGAGGAATCGGGATGACTCACGTCCTTGCGTAATCCAGCCGGTCTCGAGGAACTGGTGTGGCTCGCACATGTCGTCATTGGCCGTGATGGCCGGACTGAGACCTGGAACCCGCGCGTGCTGGTCATGTCGTGACGTCATGATGGGTGGTACGGACTACATGGCGCTAGAGTCGCTCTGCGGAGAGCTCACATAGAGAGATGCGCGAGAAACTTATGATCACTCTAAGCCAGCTGGGGAAAAGTCCAAGTGCGTTTCCCCTGAGTCCGACGACTCCTTTATATCCAATGTATCAGATCGAGAATACACATTGACAAGTTAAGAAAACAAATAGTAAAGCTTTGCGAACTTTCAGCGTCGTAGGAGAATCGTATGGTTATTCATAAGACAAAAATGGCCAGCGCGATTTTCAAAACTACGAAACTATCACAATCTTTAAAACTCGCGGCAAATCGCAATAACGCTTACATTTGTTATCTTCGTATCCTGTGATTGTGTCTATTGATACCATAGACTTTCAACTTAAGCACCGTTCGTAAAAAATATATTGAGTTAAATTCCTACGTACCAGGTCCTTAGCAAAGCGACGTCAATACTAGACATGTATTCCTCGAACTATTTTTAAACAAGGAACAGCAATTCTAGATACTGACGATGACCAGCAGCACAGGTTGCTTGCGATGTATTCTGGCAGATGTCATTAAGGCCATGGCAATAGCCAATTCATGCTTACAACTGCCATCCGCTGGAAATAATGTGAATGACCATGAAACTCCGCTTCAGATTCATAAAGGTCGTGGTGCAGCGGTCGCTATCTGACCCCAATTATCGGCCCCTTAGCACCTGCCTGCTTTTTGTGTCCAGAATATTATACGACGACTGTCCAACGATAAACTAATAGTGACGTGTGCTATGCGTCCGAGGGGCATACAAAACCACTCCGAGGCGTCGCAAAAACACTGAAAGGAGTCTAATGAAGCGAGTCTTTGCAGGGTAAATACATCCATTGAAATCAGTGGAACAATGGAGCTGAAACTAACCTATCTTGTCCAGCACGTGTGCTCGTGCCTGCAGTCTGCACGCAGAACATTATCACAAATGAGCCACAAATAATACCGAAACGTTAAGTAAAGTACCGCAAGACATTTATACTGCAGATTAGAATGTTACGTTCAACTTTGTGACCTGCAGTGATCTTTGTGTCTGACCTACATCATTTTTTACCCCAAGTTCCCCATACGCATCTTGCAGGACGAAGCACTGATCGGAGCGATCTGAAATTTACCAGTTGAGAAAAGCGAGCTCGACCTCTACGCAGCAAATGTCATAGAGAACAATGAAGCAATGGGGAGGCCTTCATGATCGCTTTCTTTTCTGTATCGAGCCATCCCACTAAAAATTACTGGAGGTCGTGTTTAAAATTGTCTTTACAACCAGAAAAAGTTGTGGCGCTTTTGGGTAGGTGTCGGAAGTGATTTGTATTTCACTACACCCAAACACCGGCCACATACCACGCCGAAACCAATTACCATTCTTTTTCAACAGAACAAACAAGCCTGACCCGGTTAGCTGTGTGCTTGCTGGCCAACCCTATGCTAACAACTCGGTCGTTAATTCCGCCCGGTAAACTGGCGTCGACACATTCCGGAGACGGCTGGGAGGGTATGTCTGCCGTACTCGCTCACTGATTCATTTGACCCTCGAAATGAGCCTGAAGTGGCGGTCGAATCGCTTCTCCCATCATACGCCCATGCTGCGAGCATTGCCTAAGCGCTACACAATCATCCTGACACATGATACAATCAGCACGCGCCGATGAGATGCAGAGTTCACGAACTGTAATACGGACTCGGCCTTCGGCCTCCCACGCAGGGATTATATCTGAGACAACCACGGCCACGCGGTGGCAACGGGCTCGTTAAGAGTCATGAGCACAGCTATACGACCTGAATAATGGGACGCAGCAGTCACTTAACACTCACCTAGCTGAAACTCCATAACGTTGTTGCCTCTCCGCTTCAGCCAGATGCAGTTGTAAGCCTCCTCGCCGCTGCCAAACAAACGCAGCCCATTAGCATTGCAGGCATGGCTGAGTGACTCAGGGAGTTCATTGATCGGCCAGCCCACGCCAGCCGTTCGCGAGCCTGTGGTCGCCGCTGTCATCTGGACTGGCCGGCTCCGAGAACTCTCCACAATACCGAACATTGCAGCCGGGATTCCGAGCCGTCGCGGGGCACAGTCTGGGCGTCGCCAGACGTCCCGATGTACGGCCTGTGATTGCAGACTTAGGCAGGAGGGCGGGGCAGCTGCTTCGCTCCCACCCCGCCGACAAACGCCGGTTCACAAGAACCGGTGGTCAACGTGCGCCAGAACCGCATGACTGTCTGAAAGCCACTGGACAACGGTTAATCATGCGGCATCTCCTGCCTCTTCCAGATCAGCCGCATCAGCTCACAGAGAGAGGAGAGAGAGAGAGAAGAGAGGAGAGTAGAGAGAGAGAGAGGCCACTCACCACTGCGAGCGGGAGTAGATGACGTATTTCTCGTCGTGGCCGGCGATGCAGCGCGCTGTGTGTGTCTTGAAGTTCTTGGCGTCCTTGTAGACCATGGTGTCGCCGTCGACGTGCGAGTGCTGCCAGTTCCCTGCGCCCAGTCCGGGGAAGGAGCAGGAGGCCTGGCGGACGGCCAGCGCCACGGCTGGCTGGGTCTGGCGTCCAGCACCAGGCGCTCGTAGGCCGCGCGTGGCGCTCACCAGGTCCGGTGGCAACGAGTCGGACGAGAGCGCCATGTAGATGCTACCCGTGCCGGCCTCCTTGCGGTACATCTGGTGACGACAACAGACGTGCCGGTCAGTCACGGCACACAGACAGACGTGCCGGTCAGTCACGGCACACAGGCAGACGTGCCGGTCAGTCACGGCACAAAGACAGATGTGCCGGTCAGTTGCGTACACAGACAGACATGACGCGGCGCACGCAATAGTCACGGCACAGCAGACAGACGCGCGGTCGCTGCGACACACAAACAGACACAGCGGTTAGCAATGGAAGCCCGGACGAGCGCGGGGACCTGGACGCACATCGATTGACTTAAAGCTAAGACTTGTCGCAGGACTGAAATATTTGCTCACGGGTCCCGAGAAAGACATTCACATTTCCATCAGTTCAGAGCTGTGTTGGGTGCCACGCGAATGCTAATGGAACAGCGTGTAATGAATCATCATTCGCCACTAGCCATTTTCACCGGAATCATACCGGTTCTGAGTGGAAACACGTTAGCGAAATCTATGCCAACATTCCAGGGCGAACAATGTCTTTCATCTTTTGGCTGTTCAAAGAAAAGTTCATCAGCGTCAGTGCCGGGGTGCCGGTGCGCTACTTGTTTTAATTATGTTTAGTGCCGCGCTTCATCAAATATATGTGCGTATTTCAAAAAGGCAGCCAACACTTCACAGCGCATACCGTCTTCCAAACCAACACGATCTGACTGGACGCAATGAGCCGTTATGGCGCTTTATTCGCAATTGCTATCCAGTGCGCCGCCGTGCAGAAAGGACTGCCGCCTGCGCGGTGTCAGCGGTGCAGGCAAGGCCGCGCGAGCGGTGACTCTCTGCGGTTGGAGGTCAGACGGCGAGCACCTGCCCCGCCGGTTCCGATCGCTGGCCATGCTCACCGGCCGACGGCTAATGGAGGCGGCGGGGGCAGCCGAGGGGAACGGGCCGACACCCGCCGGATGCGGCCGCCTCGGCCCCCTCTCCTTGCTGTCACACCAGGCCAGCGGGGGATCGCCAGCCCCGCCTCCCACCCGTCAGCCAGGGCCCGGTCTCAAGTCTCACTCAGCTGACACGGCGGGGCGTGTCGCGACGACACGGTGCCCATCGGGTGGTGCCGCAAACCGTGCCAACCTTCGCAAAACAAGCCGCTAATTGAGGAGATGCCTATCGGCTATTGTTTTCCACCATAACCGGCGGGATTCTTTCTTTAGAAGCGTGGCGGGGCGCATACAGGGGCCAGATTTAGCGGGCAGGAGTACCACTGGTGAGAGAAGGGGGGATAGGGGGGGCACCATCCAGCACCACTATCTCTTCCGTGTCAGTCCCGGAATGCCACGTCACGTCCTGTGGACGACAGTGCCTGTCAGCAATTACGGCCAGCCCCGGTCCCGTTGGTCGCTTCACGGCGCGCTGATCAGCGGGGCACGTCGTCATGCCGGCGTGAAGCCGGCCGGCCGGGCTGCGCTAGTGAAACAGGCTCGCGGTGGAACAGTGCGGCGCCGAGGAAAAGACATCGCTCTGGATTAGATGCTTGGATGATGGATTTCGATCACATCAGGCTGCCTTTAAGATCACGAGGCCGGAAAATCCTGCACTTTGCTCTCCTGCGTTGTTACTGCTGAGGTTTTCGTAAAAAAGCGCATCGCCAAGTTTCTCCAAAAGTAACCCAGTCAACTTCACATGAGGGATCCGGGAATGAACGTCCTCTGATCACGAAGTCCGCGGGCTTCATTACGTACAAATTGACGCTGCCGTGGCCGCACCGCCGCGTTACTGTACCGACGCACGCACAAAATGAGGCTAAATGGACGCAGATCTGGCGCGGTGAGCTGTTTCGGAAGTGCGGCGACAATTATTTCCAGCGCTCTGGTACGGTGCACCAAGTCTCATTCGCGTAATCATAGCTGTCGGGGAACGGTCTGATGCCCTGTGCAGAACGCACGGCGTGTTTCCGCTGGCACGGCGCTGCAGCCGGCAGCAGTGGAACTAACCAGCACGGGCACGGCGAACGGTACACCCTGGCCCCGTCCTAGGGCGACGGCTGAAGAATGCAGCGCGTCGTGCTGCCCTGGAATCCTAATATCGAGCGGCTGGTCAGAAGTCCCGCTATCCAAAGAGCAGCGCTGGCGACGTGACGATTTTTGTTGTTAAAGTCACCGCTGCGCTCATGGACAATCGAATTTACAACAAAAGGCGGAAGCCTCGTCCGCTAACGGTGGGCCGCTTCATTTGTCGCCGCTGCGCCACAATCGCCGGACGCCGAGAGCCGACTGCCATGTGGTCAGCTGAGCCCGATCCCAGGCGGGCAGCGGAGAGCTGAAGCCCGCACGATGCGGTCGATACGCTGGCCGGACCACACCCTGTCGTATCCGGCGACGGCTGACTGTCATAGTCACCCTCCCCCGCCCCGCCACGGATCACAGCGATGGTGTGACAGGGGCCGTGGCCTCGCTGCCACGCTTTGCGTATCTCGGAAACCACGCATGGTCGTGACGGTTACTTAGAATTGACGCTTGATAAGCGTCATTTGCGCCGAATCAAAAGAGCAAGACATCTACTATTTCAAAAGTCAGGTTCGGTAATGGTCAGTTGATTATTTCAGGTCCAAGGTTTTTTCTCTCCCAGCGGCATAATCATTTCATTCGGCGCTAATGTGCACCCGGGCCATCCCGCCCAGGTCGTAATTTCGTCCTCTGCTCGGCGGCAGCGGCGGCGGCCGTCAGACGGCCGCGAGGCGACACATTCTGCGCGCCCTAATGGCCGGCCGTTTTAAGTGGAGGGCCGTGTACCGATGCACCGGATCGGGCCGATCGAGGCGGCAAAAACGGCGTCGGCCCGGCGACCAGGCACCTATCGGCGGCGATCGGGCGGCGCCGGCGCTGGTGTACGCGCGGCCGTGCGCGCCGATCAGGCGTCATGCGACGAAACCCGACCCGCGCCCCCTGATAGCCTCGCTGAGGGATGCTACCGGCCGACCCTCGCACGGCGCGGGACTGCCGCGACACCCGTCTGCTCGCGATCGGCTAAATTGGGCAGCTTTGCCCAACGCGCGGAGTGAAACACGGGTGTCCACAGAAGCGAGCTGGAGCCGATGTTCAGGCTGCACCCAGATTTGAACCTGTCCGTTAGCGATGTTGCGATAAGATTGCAGGCAACTTCCGAGCATCGTGAGGAGTGCAATGCCTGGGAGTATCGCTCGTTGCGGTCTACTCTTCGTCATGCAGTTGCCGCTGTCCGGTGTCACTACGACGTGACGAGACCGCCACTCTCTGTTATCTCCCCGGCAGTCGTCACTCGTCCTGCGCCGCCAGTCACCGCTTACGTGCTCAGGGCTGACGAGGAGGCCGTTTCTCCCATATGGGTGCGAGCGCCTCCGGCTCGGTTGTGGCCAGCATTCCAACAACCGTGGCGCCTGGGCCCGGATGCCACGGATGCAGAACTGGCGGCTGGTTATCGGACACTCACCGCGCATCGGTAGCGAGGCCTTTTGTCATCGAAAGCCTCAGCGTCCAGCAGGGCCATGAAGTTGTTGCCGTTGTTGTCCTGCCAGTCTCCAAGACATTGGAACGTCATGTCTGTGAGGAAAAACAAGTAGGTTAGGTGATATGCAGTGGTCTTATTTCATTGCTGCTCTGATTCTGCATCGTTTTTTTCATGAGATTATGGCTCGACATTATGACACGCTCATTTGATGCTTGTTCTACTCAAGCCCCACAGGACAGTTTAAAACGAGGCGAACAGTTCAGAGAGCTGTCACAGGGACAGACTGCTACAGTAAGCCGAGGCGTGCCGGGCTACAACACGGCTTATCCCCGTCCTGCACAATGTAACAGCGATGAAACAAGCGTTATCCGCATAAAACACTGACGTGGAAACCGGCTCTTACTGAGGTCCTGTCTGAACGAGCAGTCACTGAAGCGGAGGTGGAGTCCGAAGCCGTACGGACAGTTCGAGATCTGGGAGCGCGAGTCCGGACACGCGGCCGCGCTCTCTGTGCCGTCGGCGATGTCGTACGAGAAGGAGAAGCGGCCGCTGATCGGGCAGTACACCTGATGTACGTGCGGATCGTGGCTCCGAGTCTTCACCTCTGCGAAAGGGATACCAGAGTTAAGTCCAGATTCCTGCACGCATCGCAACAGAGCACAGCTGGGCGGCCTGACGCCAACGACATGTAAGCCTTGCTACATCTCGCCAACGCAGGATCATAAGCATGAAACGGGTGCCGCAACGACATCAAATACGTCCTCTGATCCGACCCGGCTCAAGCCAGATAAGATTTGTCACTCAGCTGCCGCTGTCTTCCAACCTCGGCCGTTACCACACCCAGCCACGCTGCCTCTGGCCGCGCCGCTCGCTCGGCCGACAGCGGGGACCGTGCACTGTCGCCCGTTGCCGCAACTTCCGCGGCGGCAGGCTGCGCACCGCTCGCGTTGCGCCAATTACATTTTTCCATGACCTCTGTACGGGCTGGGAGCCGCCGCCGGCGGCGGCGGCGGTGGCGGGCCGGGCAGGAATGCCGTCCCATGCCGGGCGCCGACGGTGGCGGGCGGAGGCCGGCCAACGGCAGCCGTTTATGGCCCGGCTCCTGCCAGCTGCAGGGCGTGATGCTGACCGCGCCTATGGCAACAGCACGCCAGTCGGCGCCGCGCGGCGGCAGCAGGCCGGACGCGACGGAGAAGTCGTGCAGGGCCGCGCGTTTTAGAAAAGTCGTAAAGATCTAGACGTCGGTACGCTTTACAGGCGTCACGACCGCGTGGCGACGTCAAGATGCCGCCGTCAGATACGGTATCAGAGACTGGTCATCTCAGACAGCTGATCGAGCACTTCTGCACCCTCCGTCAAAAGGTCCACGCGCTCCCCAGGCATTGCGGCGACCTAGCACGCATCCAGCCTGCCGCGTTCGCGCACTGCGGCGTCGATTCCCGCTCGCCGCCGGCCCGGTCGGCCGCACCACTCCCAGGACCACCGGGAGAGGCAGGTGGCTGTCGCGGCAGCCAGCGTCAACAGGCGGCGCCGCGCCGTCAGGGGCTGGCGCGAGCGGCCAGGTGCTCGAGCCGCACCTGAGCGCGCCGGCCGCGGCTCCGGCAGGAAGGCGATTCAGCGCGGCCACCGGAGCGCGTCTATCCCACTGCGCCCCACCAGACCGGGCGGAAGTAAGCGGCCGCCCGCTGCAGCGGTACCCGCTCATCCGGGCCGGCGCGTGCTGGCGCCGCCACACCCCGTGGGATGCCGGGTGACCCCGGCGACCCGCGTTCTCACTTCGGGACCGCGGTGCCCACCGACACCTGGCGGAATGGCGACAGCGCGCGCAGCCTTGTCACGTGACTACCGCAGGCGATGGGTGAGCCATCGCGCCGGTAGACGATAACGTTTCAATTTTCCGCTGCGCTCCACACGTTACCATTCGGCAGACGCGCGCCACGCAGCGGCCCGCTGCTGTCGTCAGTGCCGGTTGGGCGGCGAGAGGCGCGGCGCGCAAGTGACCCGTGCTTTGGGACGAGCTGTCAGCAGCGGCGCGCGTCTCGTTCCTCACAGCACGAGACCGCTCCCCCGCACATCCATCAGGCCGGGGACGGCCACGAGCCGCCTGCGCTGGGGGCGCGTGCCGGGCGACGGCCTCGACAGGTCAGCAACTGGAACCCAGCACGGGGCGGCCGCCGCGTGGGTGGTGTAAGGACACCCGGGACAGGCGGGATGGACCGCAGGTGCTCTTCACCTCAGCTCCTCTCAGGGTCGCCAGCCGATCGGCGAAAAAACACACCGGGCGATAATTGCGGGTCCCGCCGGAAAAGCAGCTAATGAAGGGTCGGCGCGCAGCCGACATTTGCCCGTAATGACCGCGTGTAGGATGTCAATTTAACATAAAAAAGAGCGGCCGCCTTTCAGAGACATGTCGCCAAGCCCGGCGCCTGTTCACAGGCCATAGCTCGGCAGGAACTCGTGTCACCAATGGCGGTGCGAGCCAAATGGAAGACCGCGCAGGTCGCGTTTCACCGCTCGCGTGAGCGCCGCTTCCACCAGATGGTTCGGGCCCATTCAGGGCCTGAGCGGCAGGGACGCAGCGGCGGCGTGGCGTCTGCCGTGCGCGGCTGCTCCCGCCCGCCCACCCCTGGCGCCGCCGCCGGCCACGCTGGGACCGGCGCGACACCACCGGTGCGACACCACCGGCGCGACACCACCAGTGCGACATCACCGGCGCGCGCCCGGCGCCCAGTCACCCTAACGCCGCGTCCGCCAACCGCTCTAGGCTCTGTGTCGGCGTCCGTGCCCGCGCGGAACATTGGCCGCGCGCAGCGGAGGTGGCACAATGGCGGCGGTCGCGGCGCGCCCCGGGCGCATGTCGTCACGTCAGCGACGGCGACTGGTGGCGTGAGGGCGGCGGGACGCCCCGGCGCCCCGCCCGTTCCCTGATGGGTGCTGAACTCGCGGCGATAAAGGCGCCGCGCGGCGCGGCGCCTCTCACCTCCCGCCGACCGCCGCTGGCTGAGCGAAACTCCGGCGCCTCCTTCGCGATCAGCCGAGGCACCCGCCCCCTGACCCCAGGTCAGCAGGGCCGGAGATCACGTGTAGCGCCATCGTACGCGACCTCAGGTCCCTGCGGCGTCCAACAATCTCCTGCCTCGTCATTGTTTGGATACTGCACGCCGAGAAACAATGGGTATAGATCAGAATTGTTTTCCTGCGTGAGC
This sequence comes from Pollicipes pollicipes, assembly GCF_011947565.3. Taxonomy (NCBI): domain Eukaryota; kingdom Metazoa; phylum Arthropoda; class Thecostraca; order Pollicipedomorpha; family Pollicipedidae; genus Pollicipes; species Pollicipes pollicipes. The sequence goes on from NW_023596921.1 coordinate 23,876,443, forward strand.
ATAATTGAAAAGACGGGCACGCCTATGAATGCCACATGCATTTATTAGAAAGCCAGTCACCGCCGCGGCCGTCTAATCCGGTCTGATATATGTGAGCTAACCCTGGAGATGGGCCGGATAAAAATTAACGTAATTTTGAAATCAATGTCGATGGCCCAACCTAATTTTCATTCCCGGCCATATATTTATCCGCGAATGATACCCAAGACCAGCAGACCCCAGACGACTCATATTATTGACTTCACTGTAAATTATCGGGCAGAGCAGTCATCTCTGCGGACCTCTACAACTCTGGAGAGCTGCGGAAGATGGACGCCAGATGCTCGACAGCCGACAGATGGACTTTGTCATCTGACCACGGCTCAGCTCAGCAGAGCTCTGGCATTTGTCAGCAGGCGACAGATGCCTGGTGTCCACGGACCGTCAGGTGATATCAGACAACTGGCATGAGTTGTGGTGCCCTGTTGAAGGGCTGGGACATGCGAATCGTGTGACATCTGACGAGCGACAGGTTCGTCTCTTCATCACCTTCTACCTCATTTGATCCTCTTCCAATCTCTTGCCAGTTCCTCTTCGACAGCCTATCCTTTTGACTCCCTCTCCTCCATCGCTCCCTCTTTCGCTTTTCTGACCCGCTCTCCTTTCTCTCGTTGGGCAAGCGCGACAGTATGCGTTCAGCCCCCCCTCCCCCCTTCCATTCCTTCACAGGCGGGTCCAGTCGACACGACTGGACACTGCTTGTGACGTCACACGGGGATCAGGAGTGGCCTAGATCGAACGGGCTTTGCTTGTGTCGTCACACGACCATCAGGAGCGGCCCCTGATAGCCGCTCGTCGGTTGTGACGCCACAAGACCATTATCAGTGGCCCCACATCGAGACACTGCCTCACGACTCTCTCACAGTCGGATGGGTTTCGTGCACTAAACGCGCACGAGGCGGCCACAACGGTCACGTGAAAAGATTGCCCCCGTATTTGCTCTGAAGATCAGGTCGCGACGGAAATAATCTCGTCTGCACGCACAGGATGAGACGGCGAAGGATCAATGCCCACAATCACCACCATCATCACGTCGCTATTTTCATTAAGGCAACGCGGCTGAGCGGTCGCCAAGAGCAGCACAATGACAAGGCATATTCTGCTTAACTTGAACCCTGTAGCAAACTGAATGAATGTTTGCGGGTTCGCGTTTTTGTTTGGTGCGTCAAGATTTACCCGCCGATAGGCTGAGGCCGCACTACTCTGCAGCTCTTGTGGGCGAAACTCTGCACCGGGCGCCGGCAAAATAACAGAGTCGTACTCGGGAGTCGGAGTTGCGGACTCACCGCCCACCTTTGCTGCATGGAATGCACCATACAACGCCTCGAGCAGAACCCGCGGAACCACTCGTGTTCAGGAGAAGCGCGATTGTTCTGAACATGCAATACTGCACTCACTGTACATCATGAGCTCGTGGATGCGGCTGCGGTTCATCCTCTGCGGCGAGCTCATCTCGTCGACGGTGGGACACAGTTTGAATGTGTCGTTGAGGTTGGTGGCGCAGCTGCTCTGCGGATCCCGCGTGTGAAGTTGCAGGACGTTGGCCGAGCGGATGGCCAGGTGGAAGCAGCGCAGGCAGCCGTTACTCCTGCGGGGCAGACATGACATTCAATGGAAACGAAATAATTCAACATCTCTATCCAGCTGGCGTCAGGGTACAGTTTGCGGTTCACTGTCAATGCGTATATTTAGAATCCTAGTTGGAAACGAAAGCACTTTGGCGTCTGAAACATCAACTCCACGCACATGGTGGCAAGCTTAAATGCTTGGTCTTCAATGACAATACCCAATAAAACTCATCGAAACGTTTTCAGAGTTTTCGGGTTTTAATAAACGTACACACCCGGACTGGTTAAATGGGCCATATCGCCCCCGTGTTACCACAAACACGATATATGGTGCCTTATTACTATGCGGCTGCAGACCGGTCATATATCTCCGGGTAACGAACGTGACGTGAATTCGTAAACGAGACACACCGATCACGAGCTGTTTATGCTTGACCCACTCTGCGAGGTTTAATACCAGAACGGATAGCCGGCTCTGACTGGCGCATCCCTGTTCCCTCGGAACGTGCCTCCATCCGGCAAAATATATATTGACGTGATGCGGGCAGCACAGACTGAAGATTGGCTGATTGGAGGCCTCAATGGATCTCAGGCGGCGGCCGGAGGGAGAGAGCGCGTGAGAACCGCGCCGGGTGTCCGACGTGGCGGCCAAACACCCGGAAAGTCAACAACAACTCCTCACCAGAACTCCGCACGTAATTAATTGTTTCTGATCGGAGCCACCGCAAGGTTTGATGCATCACCTGCCGGAGGGGTGGGGTCGGGGCCGCGCCGGGGCCGCCTCGTCGGCGGTTCTCACGAGCGGGCACGGCCGCCCCATCCGCACCGCTCCCTGGGCTCGTACCATTTGGAGACAAATTACGGGCCGGGTGACCGGCGCCGCCCGTGGGCAGGCCGGATGGCGGCGGTTATGGCGGAATGTGGCGCACTTTTTACGTCCCGTCGACCGGCGGGCCCGCTCCCCATGTCACCGCTTCTGATCGGCACCCCGGGTATGTGCTGACAAAACAAACAGGAAAGGCTAACGAAAACAAATCTCACAAATCAGCGGACATTCCCCGAAGAGAAGTCTTCAGCCAGGCCTGGACTAAGACAAGAGGGACATGAATGCAAGGATGGTGATTGAAAGATAGAGACCATTTCAGACAATTAAATCGAATGAAAAGACAGACGAAACCACACTGGCACCCATGATAGTGGAATAGGAGCACAGGATGAGTCGGGAAAAACGAGAAGCAACAGCAAACGTGTGGGTTCACCGGATGCAGAAGCCACAGGGAGCCCGTCCGCGGGTGACATATGTCGCTCCCCCCCCCCCTCCCCCACACCATACCCCGCGGTGAAGCCACCCACGCTCACCCAGGAGCGCTAAACCGTGCTGACCGCCGTGAGAACTGGACGTAAAACACATGGATTCTGAACAAAGACGACCGCCGTCGAGCAATTACCGTCCCATTGGGCCGGAGCTCCACGGACCCGGGCCTTTAAACACGGGCCGGCGGCAGGCGTGCCTTCCCAAGGGGCACCGGAAGTCCCTACCGGCGGCCAGGCGGCCCCAGCAGGAGCAGCCGGCAACATATGGTGGCACCAGCCGTGTGAGAAATCCCTCAGCAGCGGAACCATTAGCAACCTGACGACGAACCATTACCGCTACCAAAATACGATCGTCTTCAGTTGTAATAATTTACTGCTGTAGCTGAAAAGGTCACGTTACGTTTCGAAACCTGCCGCTGGCATGGACTGAGTGGCACCGATAGTTAGGGGTGATAATTGCCAGCAGCATCGCCCATGGACAATGGGTGACAGCGAGAGCGAGAGGAGGTAACTCACTCCCGAGTCAACTTACGAGTCGCGTAGTATCAGGTTGTTGCCGATCCTCCTGTGGCACACGCCGTACGGCAGTATCCTGTTGATCTCTATCAGCACTTCCGAGTACTGATTTCTGGCGCTTTGTACAGCGTATGTGCCATGATACTCGAACGGGAAGAAGCAGTCGCTGAGGCCTGAAACAAACCACATGAAGACATATGAAAAGTGGGCCCGTGCGCCCAGAACTGCATCTGTAGTACGGGCGCTTCTGACCTCTCCAAGAAAGGTAATGCGAAGGTGCAAGTGAAGAAACAGAACAAATTAAGTATCATACTTTTAGTGAGAGCATGCCATCTTATTCTACTCTTTACTCACTGGCAGATCATACGCATCCGAATTGATCAATAATACCTTTTTTCGAAATCCTTATAGCTCAGCTCAAAGCTCAGAATTTTTATTTGACGTCGTCGCTCTGAAGGGAGAAATGACAGTGGACCTGCTGCTCACTTAAGAAAGCGGTACTTTTCGCTTGCCACTTTTTCGCTCGTGTGTTATGCAATGTTTGCAATACGATGATCGTCAAAATAATTGCGCAATAAATGATGCGGAAATTTAGAACACCCTATTTAAGGAGACAGATGTCATAAGCAAAGTGTTTCTTTGCGAAGTGCACCCTGGTTTGGGAAACAAACGCACACATGGTCACGTGGCGCACTGGTTCAAGCTTCCACCAATCAGCTCTTCGGTAAACGGCATACGCCGTCCACTGTGTCAATCACAAGCGTCTCTTTCTAAATATGTCGTTCATTCCAGTGGAGGTGTCGTTTTAAAGCTCGCAAGCCCGCAATGGGAGGGTCCAAAAAAACTCAAGAGCAGGGCCTTCCGTCCGTAAGAAACTCTGCCGTCGCAGGCTGCCGCAAACTAAGGCCGCACTCTGGGGCTACAAAGAAAGAAAGAAGCCTAGTACTTGGATGAAACGGTGGCTGAGGACTGATACGGAATTGGAAGGTTGTTTATTTTGGTGCTATGTTCGGAGCCGAGGTTCAGGTTACCACGGCTAGTGCTCTACCAGGGATTCATGCATTGCGGTCTCCTATGCTTTGAAGATCCCGAGCCCCGACTTGCCGCGCTGTAGCTGCGTTTCGTCCATTTTATGAGTCGTGAGCCCAATGGGTTGACCCAGGCCCATATAAACCGTTCGTGTCGACATTCGTCCCGTTATTCGTGTGCTTCGTCGCCGGCTTTGTGACTGCTGCCGAACTCGCCCCGCCACCTGATGAGGCCCGACTGCCGGACCCGTTACTACATCTGGCGCAGTCCATCACATCACCTGTGACGTCATCAGTGCGGGTCGGTCACTTCAGTGAGCCAAAACGTCACTACAAAAGAGGACTAGACGGGATGACGTCAGTCGACAGCTGGCGTGACCCAACTTAGCCGCAGCGAAATGAAAATCGTATTCATGATTTCCAATGGCAGTTCCAAGCTCGGACAAAGCTGCATGTCGGGGGTGGGGCTGCCAGCAGCCTAGCTTCAGTGGAAGGCGTTTGAGGAAGTCCGTGAATAGCGCCTTCAGTCGGCGGCGGCTTATACTCGTGACTCACGAGCCCTCGATCAAACAGCCCGCGTGTTCCTTACGTAGGCACCTGCGCTTTGTTTATTGTATTGGCTCAAGTCCATCCACGGCAGCTCTTTGTATTTTTACAACACCGTGACGTTAGCAACTAAAGTGCGTTCGAGATCGAAGCGATCAATCCAACGCATGTGCTAATTTGGAATAAAATTCATGTGTCAAAGCGCATGGGAACCGCGGCAAGATACAGGATTGCATCACATAGGGACAAGGGCTTCGAGCGTCACAGATCAACAGCGGCTGGAGAGACATTCGGATGGGCTCAAAGCCTAGTCGCTCGACCCAGTGTTTAGGTTTTGAAATGAGAGCTTTGAACATCTTCCAGATGATGTCATAGCCTCTGCGTTTGACGGATTGCGCCGAGTATTGCGTCCGCCGACAGCTGGAACTGCTGTCTATCCTACCCGGGGCGGGATAAATTGTGACGTCACTGGTGCACGTGCCAACTGTCACCACCCTCGGGCGGACAGATTCCTTCATTAGCTGCCAACGCGGTCATTACTCACAGCCTCCCGTCTGGCCGGGACAAGCGCAGAGCGTGCTGGGCTCGCAGAGCGGCCGGCTCCGGCTCCGGCTCCGGCTCCGGCTCCCCAGCCCTGCGGCCGGGCCGGACAAGTCCTGCTCCCGGCGCAGCGCTGGCCGCGCCGGACAGTCACAAGCCATCGTGACGCCGCAGTGCGGCCGCCAGCCGCGAAGGCGCCCTGTAATTACCGGCAACGGAAGAGCGCCGTTTTTGTCGCGGTTCGGCGGGCAGGGGCGCCGCGCGCGCAGGGCCGAGCAGGTGACGTCTGAACTGGCCACTTCCGCCGGGCTGCCGGCTGTTTTTCGTCGCGGGTGGGGGCAGGGACGCCTCGCCAGGCGGCGGGGAGCCGGTCAATTATCGCCATTTTTGTAGACCAGGTTCACTTGTCGGGCACGCTGCACCTGCGCCCCACAGCTCGCTCTGAAAGCTGGGCCCACGGGAGTGGCAAAAACGGCCAGCGCCAGCTAAAAGCGTCCAAAAACGTCACCGTGTGTCGCGGGCCACGTGCCGGCGTGTTTCTGCCGTGCTCCCATTAGAGAGCGGGGGATGTTGACTCACGCTCCCGGGGCGAGACTGATGCGGCGTGGCAAAAGGGGAGCACGAGCTCGGTTGGAGTCGACGGTCGGTCCGGAACTGCGGCCCTCGGCCCAGAACAGGCGTTGTGTACGGTGCAGACACTCGCGTCAGGTGCGACTCACTGCACCCGGGCGGTCCTGACGCCGCGGACAATACAGAGAGACCGGCGCTCCACTGCGAGACGTCCCCAGATTGTGGCGGAAGCCTGGGAGTGCAGCGCCGTCGAGGGACATCACGGCCCGGCAGCGGGTCAACGCACGTCGTGGGAGAGAGATGGCGAGAGGCTCTGTTTGGGACGCCGTGGGAAGCTTGATGTGACCTCCGTCACGACACCGGGTGACCTCGGATTTAAGCCGAGCGTGCGGGCACCTCAATGGAATCGCCCACAGAATCCCCGAAGTATGTTTTTCACATGAACGGAACTTCAATCCACCACACGCTGCACGCATCACGACAACATCTTCTCGCTCAAAAATCAGATTAACAGACACGATGTAAGCAAAGCGGATCCCACCGGAAGTTAAGCTTCGTCAGACGCCCAGTTTCATCGTCTTTGGCTGAGCGCCCGTAAGTCGCCGCACCTGATGGACAGAGCCATCTGTTCAGACTGGGGCAGCCGTCGTCTCTGCTTTCTCGGCGCTGACACATATACAGCGGTGGCGCGGCGCCGCTGCTGTCGCCACGCTGGATGACGGACGACACTGAGCGGCGTGCGCTCAAGTTACGGCGCGTTGTTCGCCGCCGCCGCACAAAACGCGCCGACCCAGTTTGCCAAACCACGTGACAAATGGTGGCGGGCGGCCACAATGGCCGGGTGTGGCCCGGGGTTGGGCCGCCGGCGGTTCACAGACACGGCCGAGCTGATCGCAGACGGCCCGGCGACGCCGCACACTGGACCGGCGTCGGCCGGTAACCAGCCAAAACGGACCGAGAGATGATGAGAACACACTGGACCGGGTTCGGCCGGGAACCGTCCACAACGAACCGGGAGATAATGAGAGCACACTGGACCTGGCGGGGCCGGTGACCGGGCATCAGTGTGGACGTGAAGCGTGGGGATCGGAACATATCATTCTTGGGACCTATTGGAGGGTGAGACATCAACGAGTCCAAGCCTGCTGATTGATGTCGGGGCTTTGTGCTCCGCCACACGGAATGATGGGAACTTCCCTCCGGTGCGTCCGAGTGAGGGTCGATGGGGTAGTAAGTGCTTAGGTGGACGCAAACAGTAATGGACTGTAAATTATACTAATTTCCACTCATACAATGCCGTCCGAGCCCGATGATCCGGCCCTGGGCTTTAATGTACTCATCACTCAGTCTCTGGGATCAGTAGCACTACTTCCGTGGCTGTCATGGACTGGATTTTCTCCTTGGCACGGACACTGGGCCGACGCCTGCGATCAGTTCTAATGTTCCTGTCGCTGGCGCATGACTAGTACCTGACTCGACGGGGACCGACGCGACGGCCGGCTCCCCTCCTGCTCCCTTCGCTGGAGAGGGACGGCCGCCACGTCCGGCGGGGGGGGGGGGAGAGTTGACCGTACCCGATGTCCACGGCGGACTTCCTGTCCTCGTGTTCCATTTCCGTCCCTTTAAACCTGGGAGCTAATCTCGGCGGAGGGGAAAAAGCGAAAGCGACACTGTTCAGTGCGAGTGGTGGCTCGGCGAACGAAGATCTGCGAGACGGAATCCCATAATGCCATGTATTTTCATGCCTAAGAAGGGTTCGAGATGACGTAGAGTGATCAAACTTATGGAAACTGCTCATCGATCGCGCTGTGACACGCTCTGCGAACGAAATGCACCCCGCCTGCTAACGCAGCTGAAGATCTCGTTTTATGGCCAAGACGCCTCGAAAAACCAAGCGGGGATCCTGAAGGCAGGTGATGTTTATGATCTCCGAAATTCGTGTTTCAAACATGCCGCTGACGCCGACTCCTCGGGCGGGACAGGTGCACTCGCGGGCGGCCCTCATCAGAGCGCGGGCAGCGGTACGCACCGCACGTGCCCCGTCGGGCCCCGTATCGGAGGGGCAGATGGCCAGCGGAGCGCCCAGAGCCGTAACGACCGGCCGAGGCAATGTTATCGGTTCCGGCCTCCTTGGCGCTGGCTGGGTAATTCTACACCGACCTCTGTCAGCTCCGTATCCGCTGTGATACGGGTGAGAGACGAGGATAGACTCGAGCGACGGCAGACGGGCTTCTGCAGTTTTCGAGACGTCTTTCGCAGCTGTCCTTGTCGCTGGCGTCTCTGGAGGCAAACCAGCTAATCGAACTGGCCTTCCTTACAATCAATGGCGGCCGCGCATAAAGGCAGCGGCGGCCTGGAATTCGAGCATTCTCCCGAAGACGGCGGATTAGGGCCTAGGTCTGAGGCTGCTCCATAAAGTCAGGCGGTCAGCTGCCGCCTGACAGATAACCCTGAGGAATTGGCGGCATTTACCTAATCCCGGCCGGCTTTTGGTCAGTCACGGAGCCGGGGTCCGGTGTCGTCGTCCGAGAGATGAGAGCGACGCCGCCGCCGACACCCAGACGTGAGAGCGAGAGCGACCCACTCCGATCCCGTCCGGTCCGGTCCCGTCCTGTCCGGTCCGGTCCGGTCCGGTCCGCTGTGGTACAGCAGCGCCAGCTGACGCCCGTATCGGCGCCACCAATCGGCCCGCTCCGACAAACCGCGCGAAGGAAAAGCAGATATTTGTTTGCCAGCTACAGGCCACGGGTGCCACACAGGGTGTGCGGAGCCGGGTCAGGGCTGGCTATCGAGCAGCTGGCTCTTCAGGCTGAGAGGCGGCAAGAAGGGGACATTCCGGTCGGGATTAGCGTTGAGAGCATACTACGAGGCCATTGGAGCCCGATGAGCCGTGCGTTCTGAATAAAATGAGGGAGCCTCAGCACCATTCAAAGGAGCACGGCCAAGTCTACCATTCGCCGGGTACCCTTAAAATCCACACGATTTGCAGGGAGGAAACTTAAGGAAGTCCACATTATTTGTCCCAAGGTCTTGAAAAGAGCCTGTGTGACTCTCTCTCTCTCTCTCTCTCTCTCTCTCTCTCTCTCTCTCTCTCGCTCTCCTGCTCTCGCTCTCTCGCTCTCTCTCTCTCTCGCTCTCTCGCTCTCTGCTCTCCGCTCTCTCTCTCTCTCTCTCTCTCTCCTCTCTCTCTCTCTCTCTCTCTCTCTCTCTCTCTCTCTCTCTCTCTCTCTCTCTCTCTCTCTCTCTCTCTCTCTCTCTCTCTCTCTCTCTCTCTCTCTCTCTCTCTCTCGCTCTCTCGCTCTCTCTCTCTCTCGCTCTCTCGCTCTCTCGCTCTCTCGCGCTCTCGCTCTCCTGCTCTCTCGCTCTCTCGCTCTCTCGCTCTCTCGCTCTCCCGCTCTCTCGCTCTCTCGCTCTCCCGCTCTCTCGCTCTCTCGCTCTCTCGCTCTCTCGCTCTCTCGCTCTTTCACTGTCTGTTGCAAACAAAAAAGCATCACTTCATGTAGCTGCAAAATGGTAGGTCATACACAATCCTAGCGCGCCGTACAAGGACAACCTTTTTGCTGAGTTCGCGAATAGCTCGAACGACTGTTCTGTCTTACACGGAATCCGCGGCCATCCAAAAATCCTCCAAATTTCAATTCTCAGACCACAGAGCTTCACTTTGAGGCACGTTGTAATCCATCTAACCACTGCCAATCAACTAAAATAAGTCTTGAGCACATTCGTTGACAGACACCCACAATCTATAACGCAAACAGATGCATCGGAGGCGATCTCTTCTGCCGCAAAAAGCTACGAATGCAGCTGCCTGGCTCGTCCACTTTTTAGCCTTAGCTCGCGCACACGACACGACGTGACGTGTCCCGACAGTAACCCCACCCAGTCACCATGCGATGGGTGGAATGTCGGCTTTCCGGTTGGGTCCGGACAGGGTATCGGAACTCGGCTGTTTAGGACGGCGGCCAGCAGCCGGCCTGAGAAACGACACGTGGTGGCAGAGACAGGTGCTGAAAGGGCTGGCCGGTGACACGGGTCCGCTCGTAGCATTGGTGCAATCACTCACTGCCCCTGCCGAGGCGACTCGACAACCCATTTATGTGTGAAAAGTGGCGCGGGGTTCGTTCCGGCGGGGACCACACACGGCTGTCGGAGGGGAAGTAAGGCCGTGCCTAACACGTCACACCTGCCGGGGGAACATGCGACCCCCGCCAATGTTGTGCGCGAGGGGACAGCCAATTATTGGGAAGTCAGGGAACGTCTAATCGGCGGGAGCGAGACGTGACAAATCGTATTCAAACTAGTGAAAAAAAAATGGGCCTCTAAGGAACGAAGCGTGGTGAAACGATACATTTCTCGTACTGGAAGGCTTGGTTTGCCACCATTATCGATTTGATTAGCTGATGTTCATTTGAAATAGCCAGCAAAATGCGAAGGTTAACAATTGCCTTGACAGCTAACTGATGAGATCGTTTTCTCGCCCAGTAAAATTCAAAGTAGCGCCAATCTTATATGCGCCACGTGACTGTTCGCTGTTTGTCGCATACCGCCGGGCTAATCCGTCCTCGCATGCCTGGATTACCGGCTCTCCCACTCTTACTGACGGTCAGCCGTTTGGCGTGTCTTAACAAGGCACTCCCGTCTCGGAGGGGTCTCGGAAGTCCCCCGCCGCGGCCCGCCACAAAGCCCGAGTGTGGAGGCTCCAAGGGAGGGATTGCGCGGGTTGGCGAAGGCGGGCGCAGACCCCAGCCGCACCTCAACAAAAGGAGATACAAAGCCAATGCCAGGTAATTTCACCGATCCAAATGCCAGTCTAATGACACAAGCTGTCGGGACAAACATAACCAAATGGGATCATATGACTCTTTGTTACAGTCGTGATGACCAAAAAACAAACCACCATCACTAAAGAGTCTTTCGGCCGCGTTGGATGTCGAACGTGACATCCCACTACTGGCGGCTCCAAAGGGTGGGCGATGATACACCATCCATCCTTTCCTCCGTCACGCACGATCGACGCATGCGTCACAGAGGTGACGGAGCCGATCGTGCCGGCGCGGCGAGGTCGTCTCACCGCAGGGCCCGCCACCACGCTCATTGTCGCGCGTGCATTGTTACACCGCACTGTGCTGCTGCCGCCGCTCATGCAGAAGACAAAACACTGAGCCCGCGGCTGGGTGATGACGTGGGCGGGCTCCAGGGCAGGGCCGACCGACCGTCGACCACACGGTCGGAAGGCTAGCCGGTGACAGATGTGTTGTTGCCTGCATTCAATCGCAGAGAAATGGACTTCGCCCTACGTTTGTTTATCGTGACGATTAGTTGTTTGGTTTATTTTATCGACCACAGTGAGTGCAAGCTGATCAAAACCAAAGGTACCAAACAATGTTAAGGATTCAATGAACGACAAGGTCCCAGCGTCGCCAGCCTTGAGCGTCGAACTGTCCGCCTAGGTTGCCCAGGTCTGTGAGCTTTGAGGCAGCCGTTGATCGGCTGCGTGCCTGGGGGCTGAGTGGCAGCCGTTGGTCGGCGCTGCGCACCTGCCGCCAGCACCGCTCACGCCGAGACCTCAGCGCGTCAGCCGCGGTCCAGCACGGCCCGACCACACACGTCACCCAGACGACGCGTTGGGAGACACAGAAAATTGACCAATTAGATCTGCTCAGTCCCACGCCGGCCTGGGAGACAATGTCCTTTATCATCGCTCTAATATCCCCGGCGACTTACAATGCGCCACCGTTTGTGTAATGATAGTCACGCAGCATGCGACCATGCACGAATCTAGGCGTGGGCACAAAGGGTCGATTTAGTCTTACGCTGATGACAGTCGCAACGGCATTGAGGATGGTCAGAGGTCAGCGCTTCGTGCAGCCTCGACCGCAGGCATTTACTTATTGTTCCGGCCGAAAAGTAAGCAGGGAGATTTGGTTGTTTGGGGTTCGTGTCTGTTGCAGAGGCGGAGTAAATATAAACAAAATGGCAATACGCGATGTGATTAAGAAATACTTTTGGCGCCTGGTACCGTGTTATTTTTGCTATTGATAGCGAGCTCGGATAGATACATCGAGTATGCTTTATTTAACAATTTGTGACGTCCTGTATTTTTCTCAGCATCCCTTGGCGGTACTTCACAAACACCATCCACAGCATTCCTTGAAGGTAGGTTTTTGTCATGTTGCATCTGTGGCGTCGCTGGCATTCCCAATGCCGAAATGGTGAGGTCGCTAACGATTTATATTGCTACCGCCAACAGGGTAAGCGTTTTCTCACGTAAATATCGCCAACGTGGCCACATGATTTGAAAGTTAGAACGAGCATACTTCGGAAACGTGCATGTGTTGCACAGCTGATGATCTACTACAGCAAATGGAAAATGTAATTTCCACGGCGCAAATGAACCAGAACTCGGCGGAAGAAAACATGGTTGGGTGTGACTGTGGATGAGTTTCTATCACACACATCTACCAGATTACATCCAAAATAAAGAGATTAAATGAGCAAACGCTGCCCACCCACGACCGCCTGCGTGCAGCGGCTCGCTAGCCGGTCGGCTCACCTGAGCCCAGGTACGAGAAGAGCGTGACGACCAGCAGCCACATGTCGGCGCCCAAGGTGGCGATTCCACACAACACGCCGCAGCCTTGCCGCGCTCTCGTCACCGTCCAGCTCACTCGGAGCGCACCACCGCGTACGCCCCCCTTCGGCACCGGGAGCCCACTGGCGGCCGGCGGCCGGTGTCGGCGCTGTGAATGAGTGCCGCCCGCGCCGCCCACCAATCAGCGGCCGCGCCGGCTCTCACCTGCCAGTCGCGCCGGGCGCCGGCCGCGACACGCGCGTGCCTGCGACCAGCGGCAGAGCGGGGGCGCTCAGACGGCAGCGGTGGCAGAGAGGGGGCGCGCAGACGGCAGCGGTGGCAGAGCGGGGGCGCTCAGACGGCAGCGGTGTTAGAGCGGGGGCGCGCAGATGGCAGCGGCGGCAGAACGGGGGCGCTCAGACGGCAGCGGCGGCAGAGCGGGGGCGCTCAGACGGCAGCGGTGGCAGAGCGGGGGCACTCAGACGACAGCGGTGGCAGAGCGGGGGGTGCTGCTCAGACGACAGCGGTGGCAGAGCGGGGGTGCTGCTCAGACGACAGCGGTTGGCAGAGCGGGGGTTGCTGCTCAGATGGCAGCGGTGGCAGAGCGGGGGTGCTGCTCAGATGGTAGCGGTGGCAGAGCGGGGGTGCTGCTCAGATGGCAGCGGTGGCAGAGCGGGGGTGCTGCTCAGATGGTAGCGGTGGCAGAGCGGGGGTGCTGCTCAGATGGTAGCGGTGGCAGAGCGGGGGTGCTGCTCAGATGGCAGCGGTGGCAGAGCGGGGGTGCTGCTCAGATGGTAGCGGTGGCAGAGCGGGGGTGCTGCTCAGATGGTAGCGGTGGCAGAGCGGGGGTGCTGCTCAGATGGCAGCGGTGGCAGAGCGGGGGTGCTGCTCAGATGGTAGCGGTGGCAGACGGTAGCGGTAGCACGCCCGAGGGCGCGGCTTTATAGCAGCGAAGGTTACGTAAGGCTTCATGGCCAAGCTCCGTATATTGAGATAGCAATCTGCGGCGCCTCGGAGTCGCAGATCGTGCGTTATACGTATACATTAAGAACGCCTGCGTGTCTAAATATGGGCAAGAAGCAGAATTAGGTTATTCGGCCCAAGAAGATACATAGCATGCAGCAATGCGCATTTGGACATTATTCCGTTGCATTGTTGGGGCCCATTTTTTTCATACGAACCCCGTCGAGCACGCCAACCACATGTTTTCGAGAACTGCCCGCTGGTCAGGCATGCGACATTGCCGACAGCTCGTGGACCGTTGCTAAGCGTTGCTGTGTAATCAACCACGACTAGCATGTAAACAACCACACTTCTTCGCCTCACGGCCGGGCATGGAATGTATTTTGGCTGCGACGTCACAGGTGAGTCAGGTAGGCACCTCATATATTGAATGGGCGTGAACGAACTAGGGAATGGGCTTCCATTTGCCAATGACAAATGGCCCCCAGTGGGCAGCGCTGACGCATTGCGGGTGAGGGATAGCGCCAGCAGCAGTGGCAGCATCTCACGGCAGCGGGGCGCGCCGGGGGTGGGCCTCTGGTCAGATCTCCAGCAGCAGCGGCAGCACCAGCAGCAGCGGAGCATGCCGGGGATGTCCCCAGTCAGGTCTCCAGCAGGCTAGGCGAGATGCCTAGACCAGGTGAGGTACGTTGGCAGAGGCTGGGCCAATTAGGGGTTGGGTAAATTAATCACGGGCAACCCAGCCAGGTGTATACTGACAATCAACAGTCGTTGCTTCCTAGGGCTCTGTCAGCTTAGAGTCACACCTATAAAAGTGCCGGGCGGCAGCCCGACGCTGGCACAAATCCTCTTTCCTCTCAAGTAGCTTAGCTGCGCTCCATCATCCCCCCAGCACCTCAGCATGTGCGTATGCTCCGGTACAAGTCAATAGCATGGGCCGAACCAGGCTTCATCCCAGGACATCTGGTCCCGCCCCGCCGACCGGAAGAGAGGGACCAGACCATTCCAGCATACAACCCAGGCCAGGCCAGACAGTACCGGACGAGAGGGACCAGACCCTTCCAACAGACAACCCAGGCCAGACCAGACAGCACCGGACGGGAGGGACCAGACCCCACCACCAGACAACCCAGGCCAGGCCAGACAGTACCGGACGAGAGGGACCAGACCATTCCAACAGACAGCACAGGCCAGACTAGACAGCACCGGACGAGAGGGACCAGACCCCACCAGTAGACAACCCAGGCCAGACCAGACAGCACCGGCCGAGCGACACCATACAATGCAAATGAACGAGACTGGGCCGTCATCGAACAAGTGGTGCGATCCATCAGCGGAGGAGCGGTGCTGGAGCCCGTCACGGCACGGGTCGGTACCAGCCCGTCACGGCACGAGCGGGTACCAGCCCGTCACGGCACGAGACGCGGTACCAGCCCGTCACGGCACGAGCGGTACCAGCCCGGTCAGAGCACGAGCAGGCCCATCACCGGACGGGAGCCGGTACGCCGGCACGGCAGACAGCGGCGGCCGAGCGCCGCCGAACGCTCGCCGCACACACCGGCCGGTGAAAAGTTGCGGTCGCGCCGTCGCTGCGGCGGCGGCGGCGGCGGCGGCGGCCGTCCCGTGCGGGCCGTGCGCAAACAGGAAGCGGCTGCGGCGGCCCGCGCCGGGCGGCATTGTGCCGGTCGCCGCGCCGGAATGCAGTAATTGGCGCGTCGACCCGCGCCGAACACAGGGCTGTGGCAGGCGCGGGGTCACCGAGACGGAGGCCTGTGGCCGTGCGCGGGGGTCACCGAGACGGAGGGCGGTGGCCGTGCGCGGGGTCACCGAGACGGAGGGCTGTGGCCGTGCGTGGTCACCGAGACGGAGGGCTGTGGCCGTGCGCGGGGTCACCGAGAGGAGGGCTGTGGCCGTGCGCGGGGTCACCGAGACTGAGGGCTGTGGCCGTGCGCGGGGTCACCGAGACGGAGGGCTGTGGCCGTGCGGGGTCACCGAGACGGAGGGCTGAGGCCGTGCGGAGTCACCGAGACGGAGGGCTGTGGCCGTGCGCGGGGTCACCGAGACGGAGGGCTGTGGCCGTGCGGGGTCACCGAGACGGAGGGCTGTGGCCGTGCGGGGTCACCGAGACGGAGGGCTGTGGCCGTGCGCGGGGTCACCGAGACGGAGGGCTGTGGCCGTGCGGGGTCACCGAGACGGAGGGCTGTGGCCGTGCGCGGAGTCACCGAGACGGAGGGCTGTGGCCGTGCGCGGAGTCACCGAGACGGAGGGCTGTGGCCGTGCGGGGTCACCGAGACGGAGGGCTGTGGCCGTGCGCGGAGTCACCGAGACGGAGGGCTGTGGCCGTGCGGGGTCACCGAGACGGAGGGCTGTGGCCGTGCGCGGAGTCACCGAGACGGAGGGCTGTGGCCGTGCGCGGAGTCACCGAGACGGAGGGCTGTGGCCGTGCGGGGTCACCGAGACGGAGGGCTGTGGCCGTGCGCGGGGTCACCGAGAGGGGCTGTGGCCGTGCGCGCGGAGTCACCGAGACGGAGGGCTGTGGCCGTGCGCGGAGTCACCGAGACGGAGGGCTGTGGCCGTGCGCGGAGTCACCGAGACGGAGGGCTGTGGCCGTGCGCGGAGTCACCGAGACGGAGGGCTGTGGCCGTGCGGGGTCACCGAGACGGAGGGCTGTGGCCGTGCGCGGAGTCACCGAGACGGAGGGCTGTGGCCGTGCGGGGTCACCGAGACGGAGGGCTGTGGCCGTGCGGGGTCAGGCCGTGACGGGGTCACCGAGACGGAGGCTGTGGCCGTGCGGCGGTCACCGAGACGGAGGCTGAGGCCGTGCGGGGTCACCGAGACGGAGGGCTGTGGCGTGCGGGTCACCGAGACGGAGGGCTGAGGCCGTTCGGGGTCCACCGAGACGGAGGGCTGTGGCCGTGCGGGGTCACCGAGACGGAGGGCTGTGGCCGTGCGGGGTCACCGAGCGGAGGGCTGAGGCCGTGCGGGGTCACCGAGACAATGACTTGTGACTGTTGTAAGGTCAACGAAACACATAGCCGTGCCCGTGACTACTGGCAAGGATGAGCAATGATGTCTACACAGCCTGTGTCTGGAGTGTCTGAGATAGGATGGAGTGGGGGCTCAGACAAGGTGGACAAAGGGGCAAGGTTCTATTTTCCCTTAAGTCCCGAGGGTACCTTTGGGCCCCTCGGGGCCGACAATCAAGGGTCTGATGGAAGGGCCAAAGGGGCCAGCAGGGTTTACCGGATGTCGCATTAAAGGATCCCGGTTCGCAAGCCCGTGCCCTCAGATGTCCGTTAGAGGGCCTCTTGCACCGATCTGAGCCCCTGTTGCAATGCTGGTCTATGTGGAGGCCAGAGACCACCAACATCGAACAAGTCGGCTCCGTGTCGGTCTGGGCCCTGAGGGTCCACTTGTTGAGGGCCGGAATTGCAGGCCCTTCGTTCGTGCGTCCGCTCCAGCCTCAGAGCGTGGCCGACGTCTGACAGGCGCTTTTTGCTCGCTGTTCGGCAGGTGTTGAGTAATGCCGGAATTAGGACCGCCAGACCGCAAGTGCGAGCCGCGAGAGAGTAATGACTTCCTCCACCTGCAAGACGGGGCGTCATGCGCTGGGTTACAGGTCTGACCGAGAGAGCGCGCTGCTGAGGGGGGGGGGGGGAGAGCGCTGCTGACTTATGACGCTCGGATTTACCACCAGGTATGCGCGTAATGCGTGCCCGAGTGGCATAATGAAGCAGACGGCTGAAGTTGACTAACGTGTTCTTGTAGGAGCATCTCCGGTAAACATCGTAACTCTTTCAGGACGCATCTTCACTAAGGCACCTAATAAAAAAGAGAGTAATAATGACTGTAAAAGCTAATGATACGCCTAGCCAGATACTTCCAGATCCAGCAATTATTTACAATGGTAAAACAATGAAACAAAAAATAGTGTCAATGATTGAAAAGGGGGAAATAATATTGCTTGAGTAGGAATCATTGGGAATGAATATAATAATGAGAAGATGTGTCGGCTAGCAGCCTAGCCATAAGATATTGATGATATTAATAAATGCCCTTGCATTCACATGATGCGGTTTATGCTATCAGAAACACCTAGGCCCATGGTTTCGTGAAATGAAATGTGCTGAAATGGATGTATTAGAGTTGTCCCTTTTTGAGATTCGGAAAACCTGCTCCACGCGCAGACTGTATTTCAAAACACATCCCGCCTCGCAAGAAATTTCCCTTAGAAAGCCCATGTAGGCCGGCGGGCCGAATTTCCCTTAGAAAGCCCATGTAAGCCGGCGGGCCGAATGTCAAGCTTTCGAGCAATTTTATATCACATCCAAGCTTGTTATATGCAAGATCTAAACCATTGTAATTTACACATCCTTATAAATACTACAACAGGATTAGCCAAAAAGTGGTACACATATCACCATGCATTGTGTGGTATACATATAATTCATCATCAGACATGTATTCCGTGACTTAAACCAATATCTGACTTACATGCAAAGCTACACTCACAGTTAAACCAGAAACATGTGACATGATCACAGTCTGGATAGGATATACAGCTCTACTTCCAGATATAAGAATAGATCACCATTGCTTCTGACGCATCACATCTTCGGCTAACTGAGGTTATTTGTCTCTTTTGAACAGCTGACTTTCAAACTTTGCGTGTTTGAGCCTTGACATGATGAATAGTGCGCGTTTTAAAGAGATGGTTCGCTTTTGACGCATCAATCCTCTAATTAAGGCATTTGTAAGCATTTGAATTCATTGGCAAGTGTCTCACCCATACCTGATACATTTGTCTAAACTCGGATGGGATGTTCCCGATCTGCTGCTCAGTAGTTGGACATTACCAGTTCGGAACAACCTACCAGAGCTTTTCATACACTCCTTGATTTGTAAGCTACTTGCAAGGTGGTCGCGCGGCCTGGGAATAATCCGGCTGAAGTGTGGTTCGTGGAAACCGGCTGCAAACTAGACCGAACAGGAATGCGACGGCGGTCAACACCCTCCCGGACCTAGCAGAACACAATTATAACGTCAACTACCGAGGGCTTGAAGCTCCGGTGGACGAGACGGGAGCGCGAGGCGAGACATGTCGTCATCGGCGCTTCTTGGGCGTGCGTGGACGGACAGATAGACCTCCACGTCTGTAGACTACCTGGCGCCGACGGCGGCTCACGCTGGACCGCCAGCGTGAGCCGTAGAAGGAAGATACATCTACAGTTGCGGACGAACGGACTATGAAAGGAAGGCGACGGCCCCAGCGAAGCAGGGGTGAGTTGTTCAGGATATTAATGGACGCCGGAACTACTCGCTGCTGACGGAAAAAGTACAAAGCAGCAGTTCTGTTGAACGTGGGTCGACGATCTCGACGGCTTTTGCCGGCTCAAGAGATCGATGTCAAGTTGTCAGCGAGGAATTCTAGGGGGGGGGGGAGTAACAAGGTGTGCTGGGATTAGCAGCAAACAAAGGTGTTTTCACACAGCAGCTCGGTTTGCTTTTCAGAATGGAACTGATTCACTCTTACAGAAATAACGTTTGTTATCAAAAGGAAGTAAGTTTGGGTGATCCAATTAAGTTGCAGTTATAATATGGCAATTACTTGAGCTTCCTTGGACAAGTTTTTAAAGAAAGGCATTCAACATTTACCTCAACGAGTTGGTTATACCTAGATTTCGAAATCTAGGTGTTTAGGAGATCGAACCACCCCCGGCCTGCACCACCGCTTACGTTTCGACCAGCGCGCCTTCATGAACTGAGCGACTGCATCTGTTTCTTTACTGTTCGAAGATTCTGAACTTGATGCTGCTCGGGTCAGGTGAAATGGAGATGAAACACTGCAGGCACGACGAAACCCAGTCAGCAAAGCGGCGAATAAAACTGACCGCAAAAGCAGTCACATGATGCGATTTCCCTTCATCTGGAAAGACGTGACTGGCTGCTTGCCGCCTAATACATCAATAGGATAAATTCTTGCCCACTTATCATAACCGTGGCAGCGTGACAAAGAGCCACAATGACCGATTCACCACCATCGAACTCTCCGTTCACTGCAGCTGAAAGCGACACCCGCCTGATCGCACGCCAAATCCGCCCTCCCAAGCACTGTCACCAAATTCCCGGGACGTTCCAGCACGGTCGTCTGCCGCGCGTCCTCCTCGTGGGAGGAGGTGGCGGCGGAGGAGCCAGCCTGTCATGTGTGAGAGGGAGACGACGCGTTCCGTACTGTCGCTCGTCCGTGAATGAGTTACGGCGAGACTACGCGTCTGTGAGCTCGCGGAGAGAGAGGAAGAGAGAGAGAGAAGGAGAGAGGAGAGAGAGATGAGAGAGAGGAGAGAGAGGAGAGAGAGAGAGAGAGAGATGGAGAGGAGAGAGAGAGAGAGAGGAGAGAGAGAGAGAGGAGATGAGGAGGAGAGAGAGAGAGAGGGAGAGAGGTGAGAGAGATGGAGAGTGAGAGAGAGAGAGAGAGAGATGAATGCTTAATTTACCTTTGGGTCCACGTAAGTGATACGTGGTAGATCGTGCTGCGGGTCGGATGCCCCCCCCCACCCTTCCCACTCCCCTCCTCGTGCCCCACAGACGCTGGGACCGCGTCCGATCGGCGGCCTCCGTCTTCAACCTCCGCCCCTCCATCCCCCGATGACCAGCGGCAGCGCCAGCGCCCATCCCAGCAGCCAACCAGTTGTACATCCGCCGCCGCTGGAGAGTGCGGCCGCCGCCGGGGGTGCACCGCTGAAGGCGTGGAGCTCCCCGGCGCCCATTAGCGTAGATGGCCGCTGCTGATGCCTGCTGCACGGCGGCGTGGGGTTCGGCGCCCCAGTGATCGGGCTGCGATTTGTCACCGTGTGATCGATGACCTTACCTACGCGCGGCTCCCCGCTGGCGTAAGGCCCGGCCCTGGCGTGACGGTCGCCGGACGTAAGAGCGTGACGGTCGCCGGACCGCGCCCTGCTGACAGATCTGCGAGTAGGTGGGTCTTGCTGTCGAAGACGACCGCTCGACCTCCTGCAAAACTGCAGGCTTAATGTGGCTCATGTGCAGGAGGAACTCTGGTGAAGTCTGTGAGCTTACACGAGCGTCTGCGTCATATATCCTCCGTCACGCGAATGCATCGAAGAGCGGTGAGCAGTTAGCCATCACGTGCATGCCAGATGGTCTTTGTCGTCTTCTGTGCGGCTGCGTTAGGCCTATGCGTGTCATTTGTTGCAACTCTTTTCATGTGTGCGCACGTTTTATGCGCTTCCCTGCGTCGAGACGCATCAGCTGCGCCCGCAGCGCAGCGTCCTTCCGTGCCCATGCACTCGGCGACGCGGCGGCCCGTCCGTGTCTAAACGTCTGTGTATTCACCTCCGGCTGGTTATTATCACGCCTCGTGAACACGCGCAGCTTTATTTAGCCCGTTCGGCCGCCATCAATAACGGGCCGTTTATTGACGCAGGGCCCGGCGACGATCGGACACGCGTCTGTCCGCGAGGAGAACACGTCCAGGGCGGCGGCGCGGCGCGACGGGCCCGCTGGACGCCGGCTTGGGGAGGGGCTCGGCGGCCTGGCGGTGTCACAGCGTGGGCGCCTGGGCGCCGGCTTGGGGAGGGGCTCGGCAGCCTGGCGGTGTCGCAGCGTGGGCGCATGGGCGCCGACTTGGGGAGGGGCTCGGCAGCCTGGCGGTGTCGCAGCGTGGGCGCCGACTTGGGGAGGGGCTCGGCAGCCTGGTGGTGTCGGAGCGTGGGCGCCGACTTGGGGAGGGGCTCGGCAGCCTGGCGGTGTTGTCACAGCGTGGGCGCATTGGGCGCCGACTTTGGGGAGGGGCTCGGCAGCCTGGCGGTTTTGTCGCAGCGTGGGCGCCGACTTGGGGAGGGGCTCGGCGGCCTGGCTGTGTCACAGCGTGGGCGCCGACTTGGGGAGGGGTCGGCAGCCTGGAGGTTGTCGCAGCGTGGACGCCGACTTGGGGACCGGCTCGGCGGGCCTGGCGGTGGTCGCAGCGTGGGTGCCTAGGCGCCGACTTGGGAGGGGCCTCGGCGGCCTGGCGGTTGTTGGAGCGTGGGCGCCTGGAAATACCCGCCGGCAGCTTATTGGCAAGTGAGCTGTTGCTGACGCCAGATATAATGTGTCATTCGTAAGCGGTTATCAGGTGGTGGACGCCAGACAGGTAATACGTTTAAGCACTGCAAGGGGCAGAAAGTATGTGAGATTTACCGGCTGATTGAGCGATCAGGGTAGCTGCAAACGGCATATTTTTAACCCTGTGCAGACACATGTAGTAAAAATGCTGTCAGTGGGAGCGAGCAAGCACCGATATTTGTTTGCCTTGTCATGCCAGCGTCGTAAAGCTAGCATATTGGCCCCAAGGGCAGGAGTGTCGCTTTCTAAATTCGGGTGGGGGCCTCGGCCGAAAAGACTGACCAAACCTACTCCCCAGAACTGACTTCTTAAGGCCCGTGCCCACGTGAATTTGCGTCTTCGATGGCAAAATTTAGAAAACTTTCTGATGTTTTGTGGGCCCAAGATTGCTTTTCTGCTGAGGAATAACTTTTCATTTTAAGTTCAGGTGTCTGTCTTTTTATGAAAGGCTTAGAATGGGCCTTAATTCACAGATAAACACCCTAGCAAATCTCAGTGCGAGGTGACTGATGGCTACCGCTGCCGCTGGTCGTGTTGGAAAACCACCACAGCCACGATTATGCGACAAATACACTTTCCACAGTTCGGGAAAACTTAAATTAACTGTTATCTTGGTTAGCCTGTACTATCAAAAGCTGCTACACATTGCAGCCAATATTGTTGTTGTTTTTTGTCTTCAGTCCAGGAGTTCTCATCTGAGCGAGCTTGTCAAACATTTGCAGACTGGCTTAACACAAAAAAGTTAGCATGGCAAAAACATGGGTACCTGCAGAATATTTTTCGGTAAAAAAGCAACATGATACTAGCAGTTATGTATTAAGGCACCTACTCCCCAGTATATCAAAGGCTCAGATAATTTTCCTGTATTCATTTGCCCCAGCATTCCCTGTTTGTTCATATACGTTCAAGGGGTTCAGAAGAGCCTTGAGAGCTCGAATCAGCATTAGGGGGAGGGGCTCAGACCCCCCGAAGGCATATAAAGTGACCCCCTGCCCACGTTACTGCATCACAAACTGATCCCCGCTCACCAGCCTATTGTTTCAACCATCTGTATGTAAGGCCGGTGTGCTGACATGCTCGCAAGCGTCTGCCACATGTGCTCGACCCCAGCGAACATGCTCGTAATGAACAACTTAGCGAATATGTTCGAGCTTGCGCAGGGTTCGTACACCAATCACTCCAGTGCACTTAAAAAGCAGCATAGCCATTGTGCGGAGCTCCGTGCCCTCTGCGAGATGAGGCAGAGGCCGCCACGGCAGTAGAAGAAAGGGGCACAAAAACGGCCAACGATGGAGGTCGAAACAGCTATGACTTTGACAGAGCACCTCTGGACGGTGGGAGCAATCTCTGATGGCACTAATATGTCGCGCCGAAGCGGGTCACATACTCTGGTGTCAGCAGTCTCCATCAATGCCAGTTCAAAGCCGGGTAACGATATTGGCAGGCTTCGGCCTTGAAAGAGGCCTGGCGGTGGAGGTCTCCGTTGTGAGGTTCAGCGCACAAGGTCCATAGTGCTCGCAGCTCAGAGAGGGGAATATCGTTTTAGCTTTTGCTACGCTCTGTCGCATGGGCAAAAACAGCTCCGGAGTTGTGCGACAGAGGAGCGCCACAGCCATTTGAACAGCAAGAAGATACTATTTGTCATCTGCCTTATGAGCGACAAATAACAAACCGCTACCACTCCGAGCCAATCTCGACAAATGAGCATTTTGATCGAGCGTCTGCAATTGTTTTCTACAAAAACCACAAGCTTAAAAGGGATAGAAGATTGCATTTTCGGTCGGGCAGGAGGCAAGATTACGATCATATCAATGGTCCGCCTCTTTTTGGTGACCTTCCTCCACACTATTGCCCCGAATCGTGCTTCTTGTTTTGAGAACGTCCAGATTTTGTTTCCCCAAGAAAGTTTGTTCCCAAAGCGTGTTACCAGCGATGATTATGTATATTTGATTCTTCTATGACGCCTCATTATCTTCAGGCCTGTTTCAATGGTATCTCTAATGTCCCTATCAGCGCGTATGCAATCTACATAATGACGCATGTGGCGTGCTTTTGTTTCTTAGGCTCTTTGTATTTGCTACAGTCATTCAACGTTATTATAAGATTTATTTGTAAAAGAATCAGAAGTTTCCTGTATTTCGCTCCTGACACAACGTTAGGTACACATGTAGTAGCTCAAAGTCTAGTGAGTAAACTTTTTCACAACCATCCTGTCAGCACTGAAGTAACATCTGATGCGCATACCAAAAAGCAGCTTTGGCTGTTCATCACACTGACACATAATTTCATGTCTGAACACCTCATGTTTTACAATGCATGAAAAACTTCTTCGTTTTCCGTCTGATAACTCAAGAGCCGTTGGTGGCGGGTCCTGAATGGTATCAGCGTGGCACGAGGAAAGTTTGTATAACGCTTCGGTCCAGGTCGATCACCCTGCATGGTGCAGCGAGAGCAAACTTGCCCCATAGGGTTAACATTAGTTACGGTCTGCTTCGCTTCATTTGAAAGTTACCGGAGCAGCGAAGAGCATCGGTTGCCGCGTGCTGATCGCTTGCCCATCTGCCAGTTGCGAGGAGGCGGGCAGAGTGAAACTAGAATGTAACGAACTGTAGAACTCATCACCGCGTGCGGAGTGATGATGTCAAAAAGTTACGGCGCGAGTGCCTGTCCGTGACGTTATATAAGTCACGGCGTGACCGCAAATAACGAACAGAGCACCAGTAAGCATTTCACTATCAGAATGTGCGCACGTTAAAGTGTGCGCACTTATACGGCGACAAAGCATTACGACGGCTCGCCAACCAACTCCTGCAAGCTGGCAGCGGTCAGATCTGGAGCCAGGGCGACCAAATCAGGCTTCTGCTGTCGAAAAGGTAACTTTTGTTGTCGACGGCTTCTTGGTCAAGGTCTTCCCGCCCAGGAAGAATGGCACCAAAACAAGGGTTGACTCCGTGAGAAAGTCATCCTGGCGTCGAAAAAACTTTGCTGCTGATGTGATGATGATGAACTGCAAGCTTCTGTAGAGGCAGCGTGGAGAGACAAATATCTGCACTGATTAGATTGAATTCATACCTGAAATTGAAAAGACCTGCATTAATACTGAAGATTATTGGCATGCTGAAGTCATCAGGACTACCATGAAGCAGCTTGGTGTTCACGCAGGGCACATCAATCATATTCTTACGAAACACGAATCGCCCGAGTTAATCCGAGCTGACATGTCACCTGAGTTCATATGGACCCAGTTCCCTGACCAGCAGAGCTCCACGGTAGCCATTAGCAATGTGCCATGTCGCCTCTGGAGGTGGTGGGTGTCAGCCCGACTGCGCCAGTGTGCTCCCAGGGGTCAGCTCTACGTCGACAGCCTCAGAGTCGGCAGCCGGCCTGTTCGTCCTGTAGCAGCAGGGCAACACTAAGGATGTCGTGTACGGGAATGCACTGCAATGGTAAGTGCAGCTGCGGCATTGCGCGGTACGTGCGTTGCTGTCCGATTTCGTGCTGATACATGGCAGAACCGGCTGGCCGCCCTGCTGTGCAGAGCGACACCGAACTGAGCACGTCTGACCGTTACGCTCCGTTCTCATGCCGAGTGGCAAGCCAGGTTACTCGGCTGCCGGTGGGTCACGGTAGTTCGGAGGAGCCATAGCGCACGGTACGTCACGAGGCTTTTGGCAGGTGACCAATTGAGTCCGCTCAATATGTCATGCACATGCTGGTACCAAGGTACTCTGGACACTACTCTGGCGCAGAACTGGAACAGCCTATGCTTGTGCGTCATAGCTTGGACAGATGTCTTCCCGTACCGTGTGGGGCAGCAAATATCAGGTCAGATCAGGACAGATCGACCAAGCAGTTGATGAGTTTTAGCAGTAGATAATGAAGAAGGCAACTCCTGACATGACTGAGACAAATGAACAGCCATGTGCACCTCGTCACCGTTTGATTCAAATACACTTCGTAAGAAAATTGTATATATATATATATATATATATATATATATATATATATATATATATATATATAATGGCGGACAACCACGACTATGGAAAACGACAAAGTCGGATTAGATACGGGTGGCAAGGCTAGTGTTAAAAACGTTACGATGATGTTACGGAAGGCTTAATCTTAAGATAAGTGCTTAAGTAATACAAGATATATTACAACAGCAATGTCATCAATAACAATAGCAGCAAAAGCAAATAAGCAACAATAGCGATAAAATGGCATGGGTTGATGCGCGCTGGTGCGGGTGAAATTTCATTCTCAGACCACAGCTACCCCTCCTGCTCTCCCCTTCCTCTCGCGTCGACGCTTAAGTCCAACGCACACACGCTTGAAGTCGACGAATAATTAATTGTGCGCGCCACCCACAATGACCTCAAACGAGCTCGTCACTCATCAAAATAACTACCACAAAATATCGTCGGTATAACTGGTACAAAACAACAACAATGGCAACACAACGGCATGGTTGATGCGTACCGGCGGCCGCCGTGTTGCAGATCGCAGCGTCGCAGGGAAATGCATTGCCGGCTTGGGCAGGAGCACCTCCGACTCCTGCACACAGGAGCTGCTCAGACGCCCGCCAGCGCATGCAGCCGCCTGAGCGGGCGCTCCAGTAGTCAGTCAGTCCGGCTTGCCAGTGCATAAACCGCCCGCGGCCGCCGGCGCGTTCTCACCGCTTCCCAATTACATTATAGCATAAAAATGAAAGGCCGCCTGAAAGCAATATGCGGCAAGAATAAGCGCCCGAGCCGGTTGTAAATCCTGCTCAGAAGCGCGGGCAGGCAGCGCTGGGCGCCCAGTGCCGGTTAGTCTGCTAATCATGGCCAATTACGGTCGAAATTGGTTCTGCGAAGTTCAAGGCTGCTGACTGTCCTGCCACCGAGGAATTCGCGTCGGTGGTAAGACTTCGCATGGCGAGTCTCTGCAGCTGGGTAGCTCTCCTTAGGTCAGCGGTGACCTCATGCGGCGGCTGCACCTCATCCTTGCTCAAAGGTGACGGTGTGCAGCGGTGCACCTCATCCTCGCTCAGTGGTGACGGTGTAGAGCGGTGCGCCTCATCCTCGCTCAGTGGTGACCGGTGTGGAGCAGTGTGCCTCATCCTCGCTCAGTGGTGACCGGTGTGGAGCAGTGTGCCTCATCCTCGCTCAGTGGTTACCGGTGTGGAGCCGTGTGCCTCATCCTCGCTCAGTGGTTACCGGTGTGGAGCAGTGTGCCTCATCCTCGCTCAAGTGGTGACCGGTGTGGAGCAGTGTGCCTCATCCTCGCTCAGTGGTGACGGTTGTGCAGCAGTGTGCCTCATCCTCGCTCAGTGGTACCGGTTGTGGAGCAGTGTGCCTCATTCCTCGCTCAGTGGTGACGGTGTGGAGCAGTGTGCCTCATCCTCGCTCAGTGGTTACCGGTGTGGAAGCAGTGTGCCTCATCCTCGCTCAGTGGTGACCGGTGTGGAGCAGTGTGCCTCATCCTCGCTCAGTGGTTACCGGTGTGGAGCAGTGTGCCTCATCGTTCAGCCTCACAAAGGCCAGGAGTGGGCAGCGCAGCGAAGCCCACATTAGTTCAGTGGTCAACAGTGTGAAGCATCGAACCACGGTTATTGGTGGTTAGTGGTTGGATGGGCTCATCAGAGGTGGAAAAGCGGCTCTATGAAGAAGACTTTGGCCCGAACCTCTCGTCAAGCTACGTCAGCTGGTGATCAAAGCCGCTGAGACATTGCTATTTTTGGGTTCCCGGAGGCCATCTCGGACTCGCGAGCACCCTTCCGGCCCAGTCCACGCCTTCTTTACACACAATTGCCAACACCTGGGAGCAAGACAGAACACAGGTATGCCGGCGTCGTGTCTCTGTTTGCCCGACCAAGCCAGGTATGGGAGTGGAGTGATCCTCCACCCGATATACACTCGCCTGTCTGACCCGGCCCAGAATTGAAATATCTCGCCCGAAGAGCCGCAAACGAGCGAGCTGAACGGAGATAAGCTCGCTGGGCCCGTTACGTAACAGTTACCCAAATCTGCGCCACCCGGCTAAATGATGTAGTATTAGATATAACGAACGTCCGTCAAAAACCATTAGTCAGGATGATGGCTGCGTCTCCTCCCCCGCCCCCGCACGTGCGTATGGTAAATACAGACGGGTGGACGAGGCCAGTGCGCCCGGTGTGACCCGCTTTAACCTCGAACCCACGATGCCAGGGGCTAACAAGCGAAATAAGTTTGACAGGCAACCGCTATACACCCAGTCGCCCGGCTGTAGCGCCTCGGTGAAGGACGTAGTGTAGGTAAACGGCTTTCGAGTTTACCGACACTACGTCGGTAAACTCGACCTCAGCAGATAATGGACATGCGATGTGACAATGCTTGCTTCAACAGCATTCGCTATCGTTTACCTCCCGTTGTACTAGACCAGAATGTGTAGTTTGATCACAGCTACGTAATGCAACGTTGCATTCAAGTACACACATTACATATTACATAGTAAAAAGGGAACTATAAGAGTTTCAGGGCACCCATAATGTGACAATGTATAGACATGAAATATGCCGGACTACAGCCAAACGAGCAGACGGGCAAATAAGCAAACTTCATGAGGTTGGAGTCGTTTGTTTTCAAACTGGTGGAGACCGGTAACCGAATGCATGCCTTATCTTTTCACGTCTCTCTGCGAAGCCTGAGCTCATGAAGTTACTTTTTAATAAATAATATGTTAATCTATGCTGTTTATAATATAACATGTATTAATATATATGTAATTTAATTTAACATTTTATATTATATAATCATAATATAACTCAGCCCTCTATGAGCAATCTATCAGCATCAAAAGCTACACTTGTCTGACGTCCCAGCATCTTTCTCCATGTCCGAGCTACATCAAAGACAGTGCTGCATATTTTTAAAGGCACCATCTCGCATGACCAGCGCCAGTTTTAACTGGCTGGAAGCGCAATCATTCGGCAGGCCTAATTCATAGTTCATACTGCGTGCTTGACAACAGCATCGGCAGGCATTTCCAGCCATCCCAGATGTAACTAACTCGTGACCTTTCAAGGTCCAGCCTGCGGGCTGCCCCAGCCGGCTAATATTTATACATCGGCCCGGTGCGAGCGGCGGGGCCTCGGGCGATGGCCGGCGCCGATTACGGCGCTGCTGATGCTGGGCCCTGCAGCCGGCCTCTGCCGCTACTGTGACCGCCCCCGGCCCGCCCGAACGCCCCTGCACCTGCAGCAGCACCCTCACACACAGACATACGCCTGGCCGGCCGACCGATGAATGAAACGGCCCGGCGTCCGAGTCATGGCTGCAGGCTGCAGGCGGCCCGTGGCGGCGGAACCAGCCCGCTTCTAGAATGTAACCCGGGGCCGGCGGCGGCGGCAGAGGCTGTCATACCGCCCCGGGCGAGCGACGAGGGAAGAAAGCGGAGAGTGCTGGGACAGTTAACTTCTAGAGGTCAGACGTGCATGTGTATCACATCAAGCTCATCTCATTGAAGGCACTCGACAGTCAAATGCCTTCGAAGCTGCTAGTCGGGCGAGACAACACCATCAGGTCAAACAACTCAACACAAGCATACAACCCCCCCCCCTCCCCAACACACACGCACACACGCACAAAAAACGTCGCACACGCATAAACATCTGTCGGACGCCACACACATGCTGTCAGCAAGCCTCAAACCATTAGCAAAACTATCTCATGTCGAAAAAGCACTAGATTGGTCAATGGGACCTTGCATCGGGACAGTCTCATATCATGCGACTCCAGGGCTGCGCAATCTGTGACAGACCTGAAGATTGGCTAAGTCTCTCATTGCAGCGTGTTGTGATATGGTGGTTGAGATTACGATCTGGATGGTAATGGTCTAAATGAATAGAAACCAAACCCATCGCTTAGGCACAGCTGTTTTCTACCCGAGATGGGAAGAAACGGCTTGTAAGCAAAATGCAAGCTGATCTATGTGCCGATGTACCGGGTTCAAATTTGCTAACAAATATCAGCACGGCGTACGTAAATGTATTAGCTACAACTCGCCAACAAATATCAGCGCGGTGTACGTGAATATACCGGCTTCAACTCGCTAACAAACATCCGCATTGTCCAGACCGCAGGTAGGCCAGTAATGGGCTGGAATATGTCTACTGTTACCATTTCTGAAACCGACCTCTAGTACAAGGCGCTGTGTCCTAAGTGAAGAACGTGTCTTGTGTCCTAAAAACAGACTATTGAAATCGCAAAAGTATCTAAGTTTAGCTTCTTGTGGCCAATATCCCACTGAATCATTTTAATTTTTGCAACACTTCATCAACAAAGACAAAAATTTCAATCAACTCGAATACATCGATATCTTCGGCTTAAGCCACCGGGCACTAGCGGAATGTAACCAGCCATCATCCAAGCACTGTCATTTGTCAACTGGAGGCAAACGTCGCGTCGGTAAATTTTCGCCTGCTTACTTTCCACGACAGGCAGACCTTCCCATCGCAATGATCATAGCCATTGGCGTGGGTTGCCAAAGCTGTAGTGGTCAATCAGCTGGGCTTTTGGGCATCATGTACATCATGCTCGACAACTCCCAAGCTGTCAGCGCCTCGCTTCTGCCGCGCCGCACAAGGCGTCTTACAGCTTGAATATCACCGATATACAGCGTAAATTGTGGAAGTGCATATATATATATATATATATATATATAATATATATATATATATTATATATATATATATATATATATATATAGCAGGGTCATTCATCACAAAAGCAGTTTTTCGCCATATTTGACGGTGTGAATCATATTAAAACTAGATGAGAGAGCGGGTTACAAGCTAGCAAGCTCTAAGTGCAGCGATAACCGTTCTCGAGAAATCATTTGTCGGTGTGACCTCCCAATTTTTGGCATTGCCGTGGACAAATTTGATAAAGTGGGCAGCAACAATAGTTGGCATGCATTTTTTTGGCCAATCAGAAGCTGTAAATGGATATCGATAGATTTTACCAAGCATAACTTAGCTTAGATTTATGGGGTTTGTTCACGTGTAATACATCGTATGTTTCATAAGAAACAAAATGAGGTGAAAGGACTTTGATGTAGGACTTCCATATGCACGTAAGGACACATGAAAGAAAAAACAGCGCATACTGTACATGAAATATGTAACCATGCAATTTCAGTTTCACTCGATGACTCCGTATTCCAATGACGGTGTCCTCAGCCGCTGTCGCCACTGGGCCCAGAAAATATTCTGCTACTTCAGCTACTGCATTTCGTTTGCCTCTTTACAGATACCAACTTTCTTCTTTTTTCGTTTGGCAGCAAATCATACAACATTTAGTCAGCACTGGTCAGATGTCGTGCTGCCCCAGAATGTCATCAGCATATCTCTGCAAGTCCTCATAAACCTGATAAAGATTCAGGCCCCATTACATTATGCAGCCTTGGATTCACCGTACCGGAACCGCTTTTACATTCAGCGCGTCAGGCCCGAGCTGCCGAGTCCCCAACGCTTTGCGTGGACCAGCGCCACCAACCTGCGGCTTGGCGAGTCTGGTACCCGCAATGAAGTGGAAGTGTCGCGCTGTTGTTCCTTCCGACGTTCGTCTTTGCACGTAATTGACGCACCTCAGCTCGCTTCTGCTGATGTGCGTCTTTGTACTCGATAGAGGTACCTCAGCTCGCTCCTGCCGACGTCCGTCTTTACACGTGATCGAGGTATCCCAGTTCGCTCGAGATCATCTGACAGCGTGATCAGTTGTTAGTCGACTCTGGCCTCTTTTTGAGCCCGTCGCTTTATCCAGGCTGTGCGTGCTGGTATTTTCAATGACATCAGGCAAACGTTTTAAACTTTATGAGGGGCTGTCGACCCAAATTTCGATAGCGGCTTACATCATGGCGGTGAGAAGATATCTCAAAATGTCAAACTCATCGAACACACGTGACTTATTGCCCAGCTGTGTCCAGATTCCTCTTCCAAGCCCAAGTGACCTTGAGAGGGCATCTATGTCCCGGACCTCGGAGCGAAGCGGCTGTACACCGCCCGTGCAAGGTCAAGGTCGCCGTGAGTCGGCCGGGCGTCAGGTGCAGCCTGCAGTCTGGACCCGGCCCCAAATCGGCCGCCACAACGACCCGGCAGCCGCTGCTCGCCGCCAGTTTATGGCGATAGGCACGGAGCGAATGGTGCCGGTAATTGGGCACCGGGGTGAGCTCGACCTGGTGGCCGGTCGGCCGGGAGGCGGGCGCCGGTCATGGGCTTGCCTTGCCGGTCGCTCCCCGCTCCCGACTCGGTCGGCCTCGGCGGTCGGGCTGGGAGCCGGTCCAGCTCAGCAGCCCGCTCCGGTGGCTAGCGGAGACGAGGAGGAGCGACGGGGGGCGGGCAAGAACCAGCCGACTACAGCGTCAGCCCATGGGGACCGCTGTCTGTAAATGCTTGTAAGCGAGATGGTCCTCTGCCTATTGCATTGCCATGCGTGTGATGCCTAACCAAAACGACATGATATCACTTCGAAAGGCTGTTTGAAGAAATCACTTTGTGGGATGGTTTTAGAACACGGTTGCTTGTTAGTTATTGTACTTTGGGCGGGGCAGCTGCATTGGTTATTTACGCCTTTGAGCCCAGACCGGTCCAGTCCCTTTTTTTTTAGACGCAACCTTAACAAGTAAGTAGCGGTGTATTCTTTGGATGTTCAATTCATATAGTTTCAATAGCAGGATATTGTCCGTCCAAGTCACATTCGTTTTTGTCCCATTGCATTAACCGATAGAACACTAATGACTGCTATCAAACAAAATTTGTGCTAACTGTCGTCAGATTTACTGAAGGTTTAAGCAAACTGTGTCCATCACAATATAGATGCAGTTAATCACACCATTCAGTGAACCTTCGTGGAGCTTAGACAAACTGGTGTGGTGGGAGATTAATCCAGGGTCTCTCAGAATCTGTGTTTTAAGACAACATACCAGCTTGGTTAGTGCAGCAGACACGTGTGCCACGTCTTCGGCGCCACGATGCCAATTTGCCACGTGTCTTGATAAAGGGTATTGCGGGGTACAGTGTTGGAGCAATGTATAACTTTATGGGTGGGACGTACCTCACGGAAAATGCGGCAATAAATGGCCCGCCTACGCTACTGTGATTGAGCGCATGAATTCGGCAAGTGCTTTGATACTCGCAGGATGCTTCAAGGCTCGAGTTATTCTCCTTTTTGGTGTTGGGAGAGCGTGCTTTTATTTCACATTCTTCGAGCATTTTGAAGTAGGTACCAAATGCAAGTTGGTTAGAAATATGGAAGATGTCCGTAATTTTCGTGTCAACTTTGAAGCGTTATGCAAGTTAACTAGTATTGCACTGAATACCAAAAAAAAAAAAAAAATGCACCGAAATGGGTGCAGATCTTTAATAGGCTCATTTTAGCAGCAAAATGGATGTTTACCAAGGATGCAGATAATGCAGTGTTGCATAATATTCATCACTGACATTGGTAATGGTGCGACTGGGTCTAAGTTTTCATTGTTTTTTTTTGTGTGTTTTGTTAACAATGAGCTATGGTGTACCTTGCCACCTGTATGCATGGGTGGTAATGACTCAGTAACCACCTCTTTGGTTGTTGTCACCATTAGTTAGTAGTCAGCTCCGTCGCGTAAGTGTGACCTGGTAAGGTTTGAGATCCCTTCCGGTCTTTAACCGTGTGCCGCCCAATTGTTATAATCCGGTCCAACCCATCCCACGTGTCCATCTGCAATCCACGAATTGGCCCAATCCTTGAAGTGGTCTAGTTTGAAGGCGCTACATGTTAGATGTTGTATTTCGAACGAAACACTCGATCTTGGCATGCAGCTTCCAAGCACTTACCATTTGTGCAGAAACTGGAATGAACTAACCACGCTAAATTACCACCCCGCTTCCAGCGCTTCATTACCTGATCACCAATGTCTAATAGCATATCAGATGTCCCTTTCAAAAATACTGCTGGTCTTTAATCAGGGTTCACTCATGATACGCACTGTGGAAACCCAAATAATTTTTAGACACCGGAATATTGCCACCACGTTGAATAAAAAAGCGTGGTCATAAAATGCCCGTTTGAGCACTTATAATCTGTCAAACAGTTATTATACATCGAAGGAAAGTGACGGAGCAGGAAGAGGCGTAACTTTCCTGTTTTATAGCGATTAGACCCGAGAGTTCCTCTGCTTACGTAACTTTCCTGTTGTATAGCGATTATACCCGAGAGTTCCTCTGCTTACGCGCCCATCGAAGCAGATCAAACCAGCAGCAGAATCCAGCTCGTGCCCGCAGGATTGGTTGTTTATACATTCTCTTACACCCGCTCGGACAACTAATTAAGTGAAATTGAATCCATACCATAATAGTGACGCACTGTGTCAACGTCTTGAGGCAAATAGCTCGGTCTGCTGACTTCAGATATTATCGATAAAACATGGGCATGTGAAACGAGAAGTAAATCTTTGCCAGGATCTCTGTTTCATGCCCATCCCTCTCTCTCTCTCTCCTCCTCCTCCTCCTCCTACTCCCCCTCCTTTCTCTGTGTCTGATTACGTGATCTCTTGCCTCCTCCATAGTCCTTGCCTCCTTCGCCATCCTCTCTTCACATGTGTGCTACGCTCTCTCTCCTCCTCCCCACGTTTTTGCCGTTCCTTACGTCTCACATATCCGAGATGACGACTAATGGTTTCCGATAATATTAACGAGCCTCGGACTCGGTCGCTCATAGGTCATCAACACATGCCGGAGCCGGGTCGGCCACTTTTTCTGTGACGTCACCGCGGCGGGCTGTGCCAATCACAACAAACAAGCAATGGGTCTTTAATGGCGGAAGCCGCAACGGCGGGGTGAGTGATTATCGTCATTTGTCGAGAGTTCGTCCGCGCTATTACGACCATGGTCTCCACTTCAGCACCGCCTGATGAGATCGGGTGCCACGCGGGCGAGGTCGGCTGTGGTTTGCCGGCTCGGATGGCAGAGATGCCGTTACAAACTGCTTTGGCCCTGGCCTGTGTGATCAGCTGATTGTTCGCCGGGTACAGAGTGTGGTGACCCTGGCCTCAAACGGCAGCTGAGGGTGTTCTGTCTCAATGGCAAGGGTGCCCGGCACGGAATGTTCGGCATGAGTGCAGACAGTGACCAGCTGGGTATTTAGTTAAGATGACGAGGGCGTCTTATCCAGATTGTCCATCGGCCTTGAACTGTGCGTGCCAGCCTAAGGACTATTAAGCTTAGAAAGGCTGACGGCAGAAACTCGAAACTGGAGCAGTACGAAGAACGTAAAGTCGTGTTTTTGTGTTATGCTAACGACAGCATGAATAAGTGTCACATTCCTGAGACCTCTTCCGACTTGATGTGACAGCTGGACCGGAGCAAGAGTGTAAACACGGGGTTCGGACTGCAGGCATCAGCTCGAACTATTTATTCCACACAGTGCTCGTTCCCTGTCAGCGGTGTTATTTTATACACAGCTCTCGGACCTGCTGCTGATACAGCTGTCACGTGTTAGTTGATCATGAGCAAGGCCAACAAATGAGCACCCCCGAAGACCATCAGACCTGAACACGGCCGGGGAACTAACTGCCTGAAGTGTTGTATGCAAATTAACAACATCGACCAAAATAGGAGTACCCTAGAATAATGGTAAAGAATGCGCAATAAAGCAAAATGATAACACAATTACTACATGTCTAAGCTAGCATCTAGTCTCAAGCACTGCATGGCATTCCTGAGTCTGATGTGGGAATACGATCTTTAGTCAGAGCATGATTTCTGGCCCATGCTGACGGTGGTCGCGTCTGAAATGAGGGATGCTGCTCGGAGGTGGTCCTGTCTTCCATTAGCAGCTGCTGCCGGCGGGCACTAGTTTGCATCAGCCAACAGCAGGCAGCGTGTCATTCAGAAAGCTTTTTTGCACGCGAAAGCTGCGTCTCTTGTCTGTGCTGTCGATCTCCGGCAACAGTTCCAACACCCGACAGATACCATTTCGCGTTTTTCTAACAAAGTCTCGTCTAGGACGTGGTACACATCCGGAACAAGCCCACTGGCGCTGTCGTGTCAGTCAGCTTGGGACACGTGCTTCCTGGCGCTGTCCACAGCATCCGCCGCGAGAGCGGCCGCCGGCGGCGCGTGACCTCGTGCTCAACAGAGAACGGGCTGTGAGAAAACATGCACTTCCGCTGGAAGCCGCGCCATGCTATCGCCTTCAGCGATGGGATGTGGGGAAGGCAAATGGAGAGCAGATATGGAGTAAGGGCCAAAGGAGAAAGAGATATTGGAGAAGGGCAGGGAAATTAACAACAGGAGTTCTTGGCTGAAGCAATAAGGAAAACTTACGGCATGTGATTTCATTATGGATGATTGAACCAAGTGAATGGCAGGAGTCGATTCGACCAACGCAGAATAGTCCGTTGACACTATGTGCGGTGCGTTGATGAAGTATTGCGTAGCGCATGCATGAATATGAGTGGTGCATTAATGTGGCGACCTTGACTAGGAGACAACCAAGCGACGGCCAATTAGAAATTATCCGAGGGCTCAGTTTCTTTATTTCTGTCTACTGTTATCTATAAGGGCAGGCAGGTTGAGCAGAGTGTGTGATTTTAGTGGTTTGCAGACGACACATTTGCCTCGATCACGCAGTTCGTTGTTCTCTTCTTAGTCCGCCCTTGTTGCTGAGGCACGACACATGAGTGTAATCCAAAAGTATGTTCCTTTTCCTGTAGAGAGCCCATTAAGTAGCATACACTCATCACCGATAACTTATTTCTCTGCGCATTCTCCCTGTTTGTCAGTGCAGTGCTTCTAGCGACGTACCAGGCGTTTCATTGTTTCACGAAAGTTCTGAATGTCGTTATGTTCGCCATACTGGAACATGACTGATCGCATCGCATGAATGCGCATCGCGATGAATCCTACCTCGTTCCGGAATCATGAAGCAGGAATCGGTTCCCGGAAAGAAATCTTAGGAACTCGGCACGTATTTGGTTATATGTAAGGTTTTCTAAAGTGATTTTCCTATCTTGCTGGTTGATGTGGCCATAGATTACTAGCATAATCTATGACTACTGACCAGACTTGTGTCTGGTTCCCAAGATTTCTTCCCGGGAATCGGTTCCTGATTCCAGAATAAGGAAGAACCCAGGAACCGGTCTGGCAATAAGTCGAAAGATCCAGCAAGAACCAGGATCCAGTTTGACAATAAGTCGAAAGATCCAGCAAGAACCCGGATCCAGCTTGACAACAAGTCGAAAGATCCAGCAAGAACCAGGATCTAACTTGACGGTAAGCCAAAAGATTCATCAAGGACCAGGATCCTCCTCGACATGAAGACGGAAGATCCAGCAAGAACTAGGGTTCAGCCTGATACCAACTGAAAGAACCAGCAGGAACCAAGATCCAGCTTGGATTGGACGTAGGGACCCAGCAAGAATCAAGATCCAGCCTGGCATTATGTTGAGGGATCCAGCAAGAACCAAGACTCAACCTGGAATATGCATAGTGATCCAGCAAGAACTGTGATCCAGCTCAAGCTTAAGATGGAGATTCAATTTCGGCAAGAACCAAGATCCATTCTAAAATTATGTTCAGGAACCAGCAAGAACCAGAATCTTACCAGAAGTTCTTTACAGCAGTTTCTGCTCACGCTCCCCACTTTTTCACGTCCAGCAACGTGTGCTGTTCTTAACGTATGTATATATATATATATATATATATATATATATATATATATATATATTACACCAGAAAACTATCCCAATATCACAGGTTACCATCAAAGCTCAGCAATAATTTTTACACATGCCCAGCCCACCTGCAGACCAAAGCTATTCCCACATGAATATTGCTTTATCATGCACATAATGAATCTATATCTGCCTGAGCCTTGTGCTCAGGCTTCTGGAAAAGGTGTATTGTTGTTACAGAGCCAGGGCATGCTGTTTATTTTGACTAGTCTGTGATGTACTGATCTGCTTTTATAAAGTATTTGGGTTGTGCAGGGTGACATTTTTGGGCCAATTTTTCCAAGGCCCCAAGATTGTGAGAGTACTCCATATTCTGACCTCAGGAGTCTAGTGTTGGTAACATAACTAGTGTGAACTGTAAGATATGGTGTTTCGTATTCATGGCATGCTGGTATTTCTGTTGCTTGCCAAAGAACTTATGGGAACCTGGGGCTGGTATTGACAGAAAAACAAGAGAAACCAGGAGCTGAAGCCAGTGCTTAAAAAATAACTAATGGGAACCAAGATGCAGGTCTTGTGCTGTTGAAAGAAACAGTGTGAACCAAGATCCAGGGTTTTGTTTTGTATCGTAACCAATGGAAGCCAGGATGCGGCATGATGTTTTGCCAAAAGATTTATTGGGTACCAGGATCTAGGGTATTGTTTCGTCGAAAGAACTAGTGAGAACCAGGATTCAGGGACTGGTTTTGCTGAAAGAACCAGTGAGAACCAAGATCCAGGGGCTTGTTTTGTCGAAAGAACCAGTGGGAACCAAGATCCAGATGTGGGAATCCAAGATGCATGAAGTACCCGAGAAAGAATGGAATATACAAGAATTCATCGCATTGTGTCGAAAACATGCAAGTGTTATCTAGGCTTAGCCGTCACATTTATACTCCGCGCACAGACAGACAGACGGACTGCCTGCTAAATTTGTTCTCGCGAACCGGTTTCTAGGTTACCAGAACAAGAACAAACGGAACAGTTTTGGAACCAAACCAGGTATTCATCAAGGAGCCCTTAATACAGCCCTTAATCGTCTTGCGAAAACCGGCAAAAACTAGGAGCCATTTTGTCATTAAGCCAGGGATCCAGCAAGAACCAATATCCGGTATGAATTCTATGGGAACCAGCGAGAGCCGAGACATTACCTGTCAGCAGTCAGTCAGCATCCACACAGTGCACTTAGATTATGCTCGTCGCACTTGTAAGTAATGCTGATGAATCTGTAGCATAACTTTTATTTTAGATGGCATACCTCTAATGGAAGATCGCCGTCAAATTGTTACGCGAGCTGGTGTTTACAAATTAGCGAATGAGAGATAGGAGTCGAAATTTGGCGAAACTCTCTGCGATTCATTGAGAGGCAAAAATCAGCTTCTGGTATATGTGACAAACTAGAGAGAATCATTTGAACCAGGGCCTGATTTTTTCAATGAACTAGTGGGGAGAGTGAAACACGAACTTATGTGTTTGTGAAAGATCTAATAAAAACCAGTGACCAGGGTCTGGTGTTTGTGGAAAGCCCATAGGAACCATCAACTAGGCTCTGGTGTAAGACCAGAGCGTTACAAAGATCGGCGGTCTTTGTAAAGAAGCAGTGGGAACCAGCAACTCATATTCTGTATTTGCGAGGAAGCCATTGCGTACCAGCATCCAGGGTGCGCATACGAAATAGCGTAACCCTTTGTATCCGCGAGCGCATCCAAGTGTAGTCGGTGACATCCCTTCTCACGTCATGTTTCAAAGCCTGAGGACGTCGATGTCTGAAAATTGTCTCGACTACTTGCTTGCTTTTCATCATCAATGATCAATTTTATCCCAATCGGCTTTCACTCATATCTACTTTTTCTCTGTAGTGTTTTCCAATACGCCTGTTGTCTCCTTCGACATTTCTTTTGACTCTTTTATGATTCGAGTTATATTGTAGTCGAATTTTTTCCCGCTGAATTGCCTTCCAACTTTGCTTTTACCCCAGTCGACTTTAAGTCCTCTCTCATATTTCCTATTCGGTCTTTACCCCTGTCCAGTTTTATCCCTTTCGACTCTTTGTCCTTCAACGTTTTTCATATTCGCTTTAAAGCATATTCGACTTTTTGCCCTTTGGCCCTCTCCTCATTTGACTTTGATATCTGTCGATCTTTATTCCTTTCGACTTCTTGTATTTGACTTTTCTA
Organism: Pollicipes pollicipes; assembly: GCF_011947565.3. Lineage (NCBI taxonomy): Eukaryota > Metazoa > Arthropoda > Thecostraca > Pollicipedomorpha > Pollicipedidae > Pollicipes > Pollicipes pollicipes. Next base: position 23,916,113 of record NW_023596921.1, read on the forward strand.
TTCAATATTTTGTCTCCAGCCTTTTCATTTAAATTATTAACTGTTACATTATGGAAGATGCGACGAGCTCTATCACTGGCAGCACAGATACAACGCCGTCAAGGGCGTCACGACAGGGTTTTCCAGCTCTCTCAGGCTGTAAAGTTGTATTCAAACAAAACATTCTTGACCTGTGACCTTGTTCACATCGAGCAGATCGGAGTATCACCTCCACCTTGCTGCAGATTGAGACTACGAATCTAGCATAATTAAACGCGCATCTTGCTTTCTTGTTTGCCAGGCATTACCAGCGTGAGCTGCTGCGAAGAACTGACGACTCTCACGGGTTTTAAAAAGGTTGATATCCATCTTGTGTACTTGTATCTAAGCTGCAAAGTAGAGAACTGAAAAAGGCGATTGAAGACAGCAAAGCTCTTGCTGTGTCTGGTGTCTCAGCGCAAAGCAAATTATCATAAGCAGACACCAAAAATAATAATTCACAAGTAAACCGATTGCTATAAGAGAGAGAGAGAGAGAGAGAGAGAGAGAGAGAGAGAGAGAGAGAGAGAGAGAGAGAGAGAGAGAGAGAGAGAGAGAGAGAGAGAGAGAGAGAGAGAGAGAGAGAGAGAGAGAGAGAGAGAGAGAGAGAGAGAGAGAGAGAGAGAGAGAGAGAGAGATATATATATATATATATATATATATATATATATATAGGTATATATATATAGGTATATATATAACACTGTGACTAAAATATTATGTTGTAATTGTGTGGAATGTACATGGATGTCAGTACCCGGAACTGCTATATAAATCAAATTTGGTTCAAAGCTAAAACTCTCTAGAATCTCTCAGCGCGTCAGCTCGAACCTCTGCGTTATCATAATGTTGCGATTTGACCTCAACCGTAGTTTACAATCTGCCCTTGCATGTGTATAGGGTTTGTGTTCACTTATTCATGCCCCTATCATTTGCTTGATGGTATGCCCAGCCAAGCGATGTTGCTTAAATAATCGCAATCAAAGTATTTTACTCTGCTCCCAATCACTGCTTAAACCGCGCACAGAAATTCCGTGGCTGCTTTCATAAAGGCGGACATTTGGTGTTCCATCTATCAGTCGGAATACTTCGCTGATCTGAGCCACCCGTTGTCAATGATCAATTATATCCCAGAAAACATCGAGGCAATCAAATCGGCCTCCTAAAGGTCGAATATGTCCGAGGGTCACTGATTATAGATACCAACCGCAAGTGGCGCGCTTGGTCCGGGAGCCAAAGCGATTCATCAGCACCAGATTACAAGACGTCTTCGGGTCGGACGAATACCGGTGCATACTGGCGGGCTGTTGCGATCTGTTAGCCTGCCAACTGCCAACGATATGAGTTATGCGTGGACACATCGCTGTCGTATTAAGCGGGCGCTGGACAAGCTCGCCTGTGAGGAGAGGCAGAGAGGAAGAGGGAGAGTCGAGGTGAATACAAGGAGAAGGAGAGGCGGAGGGTCCTCAGAAGGGGCGCTCGGCTGCAGGGAGAGGCGGAGAGCCTTCAGATGGGGCGCTCCGCTGCAGGCAGAGATGGAGAGCCTCCAGAAGGGACGCTCGGCTGTAAGCAGAGGCGGAGAGCCTTCAGAAGGGGCGCTTTGCTATAGGCAGAGGCAGAGAGCCTTCAGAAGGGGCGCTCGGCTGTAACCAGAGGCGGAGAGCCTTCAGAAGGGGCGTTCGGCTACAGACAGAGGCAACCCTCCGATCACGCAGTAGTCTGCGCAATGCAGTTAGCACAGCACATGCAGTTAGCACAGCACATGCACATGCATGCATAGCACATGCACATGCAGTTAGCACAGCACATGCAGTTAGCTACAAATCAATAACTTGGAATACGTCACTGACAAATAGTTTTCCCGCCGTCAGTGACCACCCCAAGCTGCCGCTGAAGGGTGGTCGAGACGCGACCTGACCAGCGGTGTGGTCGGACCCTCTGGGCCGCATTCCTCTGCGGTAGCCGGCGGTGGCGGAGGGAGCCGCCGCCCGGAGTTCACACGGGTCCGGGATGACCCGTTCGTAATCGCCGTTTCCTGGCGCCTGGGACCGACGGCCGCCACGCACAGGCCTAATCACATAATTACCCCGTGGAAAACGATACAAAATGATGTTGTGAAAACAGCCAACACTCCCGCCGGCTGGACTGTCATTGGACACGCTGGGTGTTTGTCACCTTAACTCGGCAGTAATGTTCGCTGCTCAGCACATCTGTACAGCTTTTTGTAACACGATATTTATTGTAAATGATTCGAAGGCGCCATCGTGAAATGCTATTGCATCCTAATATTTGCAGTTAAAAGGTTTAGACGTTCATCGCGTGCTCGATCCACCACGCAGAGCGATAGTGTGCTGAAAGAAGACGACGCTGAGAGTACTGGCTGCCGATGAAAGGAGGCTCAGGCAGCCGGATGGCAGCCAAGGCGCGTTTCTGACCGCCTACCGCGGCCGATGCCAAGGCGTGTTTCAGACCGCCTACTGCGGGCGATGCCAAGGCGTGTTTCAGACCGCCTACCGCTGCCGATACCGAGGTGTGTTTCAGACCGCTTACTGCGGCCGATACCGAGGTGTGTTTCAGACCGCCTACCGCGGCCGATACCGAGGTGTGTTTCAGACGATCTGCCGCGGCCGATGATGACTGGCTAATGACGCGGCACACTGGCGGTAGACAAAATACATCCAAGCTGATTGGATGCAACCGCTTCCGACCAGTCAAACCTGCATCAGTTTTATAGCTGAGCAGCGTGCGGCGTATTGTTGGAACCAGGGCCCAAGTTTCGTTGAGGTGGGCATCCCTGTGACGTCACAGGAGCGCGTTCAACACAGCCCAGTCCTTAGTCAGTGTGATATGTTATCCCGGGCAGTGAAAACCGATCAGAGACAGTTAAGTGTATGAGTGAGAGTCAACATCCTTGTTTATCCCTGATATACTCATAACTGATGATGATGCCACCGAAAAACGCGATTGACGCAGTTCTTACTGATGGCATGTGAGGGAACGAATGGCATGGCATTGATATAACCACGTGGTATCTCTATCGTGCCTATCCCTATCGTATCCTTATCCCAATCGTATCCCTATCCCACACAGCCGCGACTGATAGAATAAGTGGGGCCAAGCAGCACAAGAAAATTATGGGGTTTTGTATGAATGTCAAGGTACCATCGACCAGCCAGGCGCTTCTACGCATTAATCACCTGTTGCACCATAAAGCATTCGAAGAAAAATGCTGTGGAAAAGTAAGGCACAATTCCTGGCAGAGTATGCTGCAGAAAAGCTTGGCTTTCATCTTAAAGCAAAAGCTAAGGTGAAGGTGCCGACCTCATACAGCTCGGCAGTAGCCAAACTACCCATACGATGTGATCCGTCTTCGCATCTTCCTAACTTCTTATCATTTATTTTCCTGCACAGACTGCAAAGTGAGATACATTGATTTGATTCAGGCTATTTCATTGGCATTAAAGCCACATATAGCCCTTTCTCTCATTTACTTGATAGTAACTAAGGTTTACAGCACGAATTGACTTGTAGATCCCATATGCGGGGCTGGTTTTCGATAAGATCTGAAGAAAACGAAACGGCTTATCGCAAAATGAAGCAAAAGGGACATCCGGGAACTCGATGTGAGATCAAAGCTTTCCGTGCTCATCAGCTGGCGACATCATCCTCATGCAATGCAAGGTATGCTGATCTTCCCTGCGATGTCTGAACATGCTCCGGCTGCCAAAAACTCCACAGGTTGTATCGGACTTGTCCAGTTGGCCGCATACGTGTGTGATGGTCGGGAGTCTTGTGGCGGTTGACCCATCACGTGTGAGCTCAGCGAGTGTCGCTCGGTGACCCACCCCCACCTCTTCACCCCACCAAAGTGGATTTCGACCCATGCCAACAACTAGCGCCCGCTGGCGTTCAACATGCATCAGGGGTGCCCGCCGGGTGGTGTTCAACCGCCAGCAATAATGCGCGGCGATGTTCAACACCATCCCTGCCAGGGGTTCGTAACCATCGGCAGAAATAGGCGGCGACGCGGTAATACCTGTGATAGGCCGGTGCCGGAGGCAGTCTAGTCTACAGCCATGTGTAGGCGCGCTCAATAAACTTAAGATACGTATGCGCCCTTCGGGAAATGTTACTATGAAAAAGGCTCTGCGGTCGGTTCCAGCAGCAGCACAGTGAGCTGCTCACGTAAATGTATTTGTCTTAATGACGGTGTGACTTGTCGAGCTTGTGGCGGAAAAAAACATCGCATTTTATTTGGCATCCAAATAACGCACATTGAAACTTGCTTTAAACTCGTTGCGGCAGCTGTTTAGCCCACAGCAACTTTTTCCCCAGCTTTGCCTTATGAGACATAGAGATGTCATCCTTCGCTCTGCTTACTTCATGCTCCCATCATCCACGGCATCTGCCGGTGATGGCCTCTGCCCAGCATCGGTGAGGGTGCACGCCGCGCCTGCCGTGCGTCGTGGTGCGCGCCGCTGCCGCCGGGCGCCGGGAGGGCGCCACCTGTCATCGTTAGAGCGGCGCCGGGCGCGCATCCGTCAGCGTTCGCCGCGCCGCTGACGTGTGGCCGGCTGAAAAACAGGGTCGCCCACAGCACGACCGCGCGTGAGGTCGCCGGAATGACAATGGAGGCTGTGCGCTCCCCTGATGGCGGACGGCGGCGGAGGACAGAGTGTGGCACGACCGGCGAGGGCTGAGAGAGAGAGAGAGAGAGAGAGAGAGAGAGAGAGAGAGAGAGAGAGAGAGAGAGAGAGAGAGAGAGAGAGAGAGAGAGAGAGAGAGAGAGAGAGAGAGAGAGAGAGAGAGAGAGAGAGCGAGAGAGAGAGAGAGAAAGAGAGAGAGACAGAGAGGAGAGAGAGAGGAGCGCAGAGCAGTCGGTTCGGTCACCCGGCCCACGTAGGTCAGGCGCCGCGGGGCCAGGCTGGTCAAAACTTACTCTGTGACCGTCACGTGGAGCCTTTTGGGGAGCGACACGGAGCGACACGGAGCGAGGTTCGGAGCGAGGCTCGGAGGGAATGCGACACGTACAGAGAGCTGCAGGATGAGTAGCGCCCAGTGAGGGACGCATGGGTCGGGTAGGTGGCGCGTGAGACAAGCTCGGCGCGTGCGGGTTGTGACGGCGGTGTGGCTAGGGCTGCAGATATAACGCTGGGTTTTGCTGCGGAGAGAAATTCAGAACCAAGGCATAGCGTGATGGCTGAGCACAACAAAACGAGCTCCTCGCCCCTAAGTATCCGAGTACAGTGCGCTCGGATCATTTCCATTTCTTTCGTTTCGCTCACGCTGGCGAATGGAAGTACATTCCACAAACGTGCAGGGCATTTTCTGCATGTGATATGCGATCGTGACGTGTAAGTTATTACGCTTTTGCTGTATTTCGCGAACAGGTCTGTCGACAAAATACGCAGCACATGACTTTGCTTTAGACTTCCTTGCCCATCTGAATACTGATAGAAGTGCCATCTTAGTCATTGCCATGAAATTATGATGAAATCAGCCCGTTTCTAATATTCATTAGGCCAAGAAACACGGTCCATAATGTTGTTTGCACATGGTTGCAATGGTGATCACGTCAGAGTATTTTAATTTTTTCATCTGACCGCGGAAGCGAGCAGTGGGCGAACCAGAGGCAAAGTTCTGGGCCGCCAACTGGGTTTTGATTTAGAACTCCAGGTGGTGCCGGATGCATGGATCACCATCTATTCTGCGTGATGACATCATTATACGCTTACCGGGTATGTCTGAGCACAAAAGGTCGCATTACCAATATGTTTTTCGCCCAAAAATCTGGTGTGCTCATTCGTTTGGATGATGGACAAAATATTGTGTGCCAATTGCAACGTAGAAATAATATACAATGGCAAGTTATGACCACCGTTATACGACCATACGCCATTCCATCCTATTGGGAAAGCGCTTTTGTTCAATGCCGATATAATAATTATTTGGATGCGAGTCCGGCATCCGAAATTGCTACTATTCGTCATCCCATAACATAACAAATGAGTGATAATATCATGCCCGAAACGTCAAGCATGATGACTGGCCGCCCCAATCCCCCACATGCAACAGCAGGCAGGCAGGCAGGCAGCAAAATTTCAAGCGTAATTAAACAATTGACAGTTACGAACATCCATCAGGCCGGCGGGTTTTCCGGCCCTCTCATCAGACGGCTGGGGCGCCTGATGGTCCAGTTAGCGGCCGGGCGCGGCTGCCCTCGAACCGCCCGAGCCTGGGGTACATTCCAGCAGCGGCGGTCGGAGCGGGCTGGTTCCGCCCCCACGGGCGCCTGCAGCCTGCAGCCATGACTCGGACGTCGGGCCGGTTCATTCATCGGTCGGCCGGCCAGATGTATGTCTGTGTGTGAGGTTGCTGCTGCAGGTGCAGGGGCGTTCGGGCGGGCCGGAGGCGGTCACAGTAGCGGCAGAGGCCCGCTGCAGGGCCCAGCATCAACAGCGCCGTAATCGGCGCCGGCCATCGCCCGAGGGCCCGCCGCTCGCCCGGGCCGATGTATAAATATTAGACGGCTGGGGCCGGTTCACCTTCAAAGGACGGCCCACCTTGAAAGGTCACGGGAGGCGTGATGGGTATTTAAACAGGACCGAGTGCAGTCTACCTCCATTCTTCTTTTTTTATTTCTAAGGCATACGGAACACGTCACGGCGTAATGCTCCCATGGACCTGCTTGAAAGGAATACCTTGCCATGAGTAAAAGCGCCCATCGGCGTTAATTGCTAACCACCGTCTTCCACTTAATCGGGACAATCGATACTGTTATGGTCCTAGGCAGGGCATACCTTTGCACTTACCACTTCTGCAGAAACGGTGCTGCAAGCTCATGCATACGCTGTCTTTCAGCTGGCTAGACATACGACGCTGAGATCAAAGAAATTGCAAGCATACACCTCGTGCCAACCCTTCTCGTTTCGAATAACCGCATGCATTGAACGTCGTGTACCATGCACATTTTGTGCAGCTTTCTCCCCAAAAGAAATCATCCAGAAATTAGCCGTAGACATCCGGACAACCTTGGCGTCAAGCACCTCTTATACCAGTATTCCATTTCCCATTACATCTTACACTGTCCTCTTACCCTTTCTGTGGCACCTGTAGGCACGGAAGCGATGATCGAATACCGGTCATAAACGTTTGCAGTCCAGCAGTGGTCTACCGGGACAACGAGCAGCACTCGGTCTGTGCCATTCACGCTGTGAGCTGGCTGGGAATCCGAACTGCGCTCATTAAACGCGTTGATGTCTGGGAAGTTGTTTTAGCCCCGGGCTCGAGTTCTTCTACGGTCATCAAATCCGGTTATATCCGCCGGCCCGCGGTCAAGTGGACATCATTTCATCGGCGGCAATACTGCAGACAACGGCGCCGGCACTTTTCCACCGCCGAGCGATTGTCTCCTAATTGCTTCATGATCCTAGCTTTAATCAAGCCAAGAATCAATGCGACGTACAATTCACAGGCATTTCACTCGCATGAAGATTCCACGGAGCGTGATGTGAGATAAAGTAGAAGGAACGCCAGTTCTCGCAGTTCGCCTAGCTTCAAAGGAATTCTTTTAGATGTCACGGACCTGGCCCGACGAAGAGAAAGAAGTGGATTTTCAGGTACCTGTGTTTTTTCAGATTTGAAGCCTGTCACGCACGCCATGCTCCGTCGTGGCACACAAGTCAGAGGGAAGCGGTAGCAAAGCTGTCCCTCTGCACTGTGCGCCGCTCCCAGATTCGGTCGGGCCGAGACTCGGCCCAGCAGCCGGGGCGAGACTCGGTCCAGTGGCCGGGCCGCGACTCGGTCCAGTGGCCGGGCCGAGACTCGGCCCAGCAGCCGGGGCGAGACTCGGTCCAGTGGCCGGGCCGAGACTCGGTCCAGTGGCCGGGGCGAGACTCGGTCCAGTGGCCGGGCCGGGACTCGGCCCAGCAGCCGGGGCGAGACTCGGTCCAGTGGCCGGGGCGAGACTCGGTCCAGTGGCCGGGCCGGGACTCGGTCCGGTGGCCGGGCCGGGACTCGGTCCGGTGGCCGGGCCGAGACTCGGTCCAGTGGCCGGGGCGAGACTCGGCCCAGCAGCCGGGGCGAGACTCGGTCCAGTGGCCGGGCCGGGACTCGGTCCGGTGGCCGGGCCGAGACTCGGCCCAGCAGCCGGGGCGAGACTCAGTCCAGTGGCCGGGCCGGGACTCGGTCCGGTGGCCGGGCCGAGACTCGGCCCAGCAGCCGGGGCGAGACTCAGTCCAGTGGCCAGGTCAGGACTCGGTCCGGTGGCCTAACCGGGACTCGGTCCAGTGGCCGGGCCGGGACTCGGTCCAGTGGCCGGGCCGGGACTCGGTCCAGTGGCCGGGCCGGGACTCGGTCCAGTGGCCAGGTCAGGACTCGGTCCGGTGGCCTAACCGGGACTCGGTCCAGTGGCCGGGCCGGGACTCGGTCCAGTGGCCGGGCCGGGACTCGGTCCAGTGGCCGGGGCGATACTCGGTCCAGTGGCCGGGCCGGGACTCGGTCCAGTGGCCGGACCGGGACTCGGTCCAGCTCGGCAACCGTTCGGCTGCGAGCCGCGGCCGCTTCCCTGAAACAATTGTCCGGTAATTGTGGCTGATGAGAGCATTAGCTGACACCTGGTGGACGGACACTGCAGTTGTCGGTGGACCGCCGGCCGGGCGGGTCACGGCGGTACTAACTCGCCACTGACTGCGGGCCCAGCGCAGAGGCGGCCGGCCGACTGCTTGGCGAAAATGACGTCATTAGGCAGCCTTGGCTGCTGATTGAGGTGACCGACCGATGGCGACCGGGTGTCCGGCGGCACCTGGGCAGCAGCGGCCATCGGAGCATGTGAACACCGACCTCCAATGAAGGCGAGTTCATTGCAGAAAAAACAGAGCTAATGGACATTTATCCACGCTGTAGACGTGCAACCCGTTGCATATCCACAGTGGGGATGATACCGTGAAACAATGAAGCTGTGTTTAGCAAAGAGCCAATGATGACCGGAAATGAGCATGATTTGCTACAACAGGCCCTCTCAATCTCTGTTGAAATGCTGTGATTAGAAGGTTACGTGGGCAGCGTAGTGTGGAACAGCATGATGAGACGCCATCACCGGTGCTGTCTGACAGCTAACTGCTCTTACCACCCAGCCGGCGCGCTGTCTTTTCGCCGGTGATAGAAATGAAAACGGCCTGACTCAGTGCGACCTCGCTTCCGGCTCACCAGCGGTCAAAAAAATCATTCGTGACAACCAATGGTCTCACCTAGAAATAGCCAAACTAGACATATAGTCGAAAATAACCAAACATTCGAATGGCCCTGGATAGTCGAAATAATAGCCCTAAAATACTATCTGTGACATAGGCGTTTTTGTGAGCGGTACTGGCCAGGTCATACCCATAGCGGACACATGCTGCGGATATTTCAGACGCTGGGGCAAGGATGGTGACGTCAGGCATTCAGCGACATCTGCACTCCAAATTTTATGTTGGGCATCGACCATACAGTATTTTTGTCCTTGACGTTTAGGGACTGTTTTTGCCGAAACGAGTGTAACGACTTCGCCATGTTTTTCAGGCACTAGCTTTCACGCTAGTGAGTTACGTGCGGGGACTTAGTAAACCATGATGGCAACAGTCTAGTGAGTTGCGTATGGGGACTTAGTAAACCATGATGGCAACAGTCTAGTGCGATACGGAAGGAAGCTTAAGCATGTAGTAATACCAACAGTCTAGTGAGTGCGGACAGAAGCTCAAGTATCTAGTAATGCTAACAATCTGGTGCCCGCGGACAGAAGCTCAGGTATCTGAAGATGGAAGAATCTAGCGACTTCACGTTCAGCTCAGTTATCTGACGATCTCAGCAGTCTAGTGAGCCGCAGACAGAAGCTCAGGCATCTGGCAATGGCAACAGTGAGCCGCGGACAGAAGCTCGGGCACCTGGCAATGGCAACAGTGAGCCGCGGACAGAAGCTCGGGCATCTAGCAATGGGAGCAGTCTAGTAACTTACGGACAGTGGCGCAGGTGCCTGACGGCGCCAGCTGTTTCAACATCATCCCGAATATGTTGCATGGGCGATCGCAAAAAGAAAGAGGCGTGAGTGCCGTGCATACCCGATTATCAGGGAGCAAACCATTCACTGATTCACATCATTGTGAATACTTAAACTAATCAACGCCTTGTTTCTAATACAAAAGAAGGCGCCGAGCGCCTTCCTGAACGAAATAAACTATTTGTGGCCCGCGGAGAATTGCCAGCCGGCGTGTTTGATACAACGGCGATGGAGCGTCGCCACAGCTCGCCAGGCGGCGGCTCGTCATTATAGCGGGTTACGACGGATTCACGGTCAGGGCCGTGCGACAGCACAACCCGTTCCAGCCGCGGCCTCTAACCTCTGCGCCATTCCCGCTAATCGTTCCAACAAAGTTCAAGAATGATGTGCGAATGCAAACGACAGGAAGCTGGTGCTGTCATGGGGCGTGAGTGGACGCAGCTCAGTGGAGAGGTGGTGTGACGGAGAGAATGACAAAGCAGCTTCCAGGCATGGAGTGCAACGCACCGAGAAGGGCAAATGACTTCAGTGGAGAGAGCAGCAGCATTCCACCGACCGGACGAGCGTGACGATCGGGCTGCAGGCGGCGCCGCGCGAGGAAGGGGTGACGGGGCTCGTGAAAGCGTCACGAAGCCCCGAGGAGGCGTCACGACGTATGGAGCAGCGTCGCGAGGGCTGTGGGGCCGTCAAGGAAGCCTAATGTGACGTCACGGGGCCTTGGGAAGCGTCAAGTGTACACCCGAAGACGAGGCACAGAGCCTGGAAATACGACGGAAGGTATGGAGAGGCAGCTTAAGAGGTGCCACGTGTCTGAGGAGACGCCCTAAGTTTCGTGAGGCGTGACGGAGTTAGGGAGGGGGGGGGACGCAGGTTTGGGCTGACGTCCCTAGGTCCAGAGGGGCGCCTAGAGCCGTTTCAAAAGCATTGGGGCTTTAAGATGTCACTTTGTGTGATCTGTAAAGCGCTTAATGGCGATGTTAGCACCTCTTAGCTTGTAGAATAATCGACGAAGCGTTTTATGTCACAGTGATAAGTGAATGACAGGATCTTCAATTAAGCGGACCAGTCGCGTAAATATAAAGCATATGCCAGCAGGTTTGCGTGATAGCCCACGTACACGTTAGTATGTTTGCACCATGGTCGAAAAGTGAGGCCACTTTCATTTGATGTTTGAACAAAGGCATTCGGGCATTAACCAAGACAACATTTTCTCAGCTTGCGATTCTGCTCTAGTGGTTCCGCTTACAAGTTACATTTGTGAATGCCTTAATACAAACGCAGCTGACGTGTTTCGAATGTGCTCTTTTCGTCGCTGGCTTTTCGGTCTGTGCCCCCCTGCTCTACATTTATTTTACCCACTCCGCACACCGCTCTGGTAAGTTTGGCCTTATCTCCTTCCCTCTCCTTACCTCCCTTTCTACCTCTCGTTGGATTTGTCTCCTTCGCTCTTTCTTCCTCTTTTGATATCTTCCCTGTTCTCCGTTCCCTTTTCCTCACTCTTCTCGCCTCCTGCTCGACTTCCGCCGCCTTCCTTTTAACTGACCGACCCGCGGGGCTCCCCTTCGAAAGCCAGCAAAATAATGTTGCCGGCAGAAATATTTCACACGATTATTGAGTGTTGATAGCGCCAATCTCAGACGGGAGCCAACCCCACCTGGGCCTGAGTGTTTGTGTGAACTTTCTATTAACCTGCTCCTTATTCTCGGCCGCATCCGGTCAGGCGCATTCCTTGGAATAAAAGGGCCGCTGCCTTCAGTCAGGTAGCGGCTTTCCGCCCCAGTTTTCGCGCGTTTTCCCATGACGTCATGCAGCCTGCTCGCCACGAAACCTGACCGCTCTCGTGCCGCACGAAAGTAAGGGCCGTGCGGAGTGGAGCCGACCCCGGCCGCCACGAGCGAAGAGCTTCTGCTGGCACCGCGCCAGGCGCAGCCTCCTGCTGTTCACAGACACCGAGCTGCAAGATCTCTATCCACAGGTGACCTCATGCCACCCACACCACAGTCGGTACGATAGCTTTAACTGCTCTGCTTGATGTGAGATTGCAGGTCTGCGCAATAGGCGGTCAGCACGTGGGCGGTGTGGCGGAGGTGGGAGAGCCACGTGGCTGAGAAATGACGTTCTGCTGCGTCGAGCTTAGTCTGGTTCAGGTGTATAGATGCTGTGGTGAAGATCCCTGCCATCTGTTCTGTCGGAGATTCGCATCAGAGCAGTTCGATGATTGACTTTTCAGTATCTGGTCAGGTCCGGCCCGGTTCTCTGGAATTCAACCCGCCCGCCCTTCCGGCTTTTTTTTCAAAATTCGGAATTCGATCTTCTCCGCTCTGGCTCAGCAAAGTTATATTTCAAAATGTCCCCCTCCTCCCGCTGGTTTCCAGGATTTTGCTTATGTTCCAATCAACAGACAAATATAATGCATATTAACAAATTTGATTGCTTCTCTCTAACAAATTCCATATAAGTAGATGCTCCGACAGGCTGATAAACCGGCAATCAATAGGTCAATTTGAAGCGTTCTGTCAAGTTGTAAGAAGCAACTGCTGCTTATTGGTTAACTTCATTATTAACCTGCATGTAAGTAATATTGGCGTATGTCTAGGACACAAACTAGACATTTTAAATCCTCCGCTCTTATGCTGCTCCGCATAATGTAGAATCTAGGCAATACAATGCTCCGAATTGTCATCAAAGGGTTGGTAATGGTGTGGCCATAATTATGTTTTCTCTGCATGATTAGTTCCATGGACGGCAATCGACCTTGGTTTGCCACGCCACGTAAATAATTGGCTACTAAGGACTTTATGACAACCTCTCAAATCGCTGTCATCATTTGTAAATCGCCTTCTTTTCTACAATAATGCACTCAGTGGCATGTTTGCCTTCATGATCAAGATACCTTTCCATCACACATTATTTAAAACTACAGCTTTGTGAGGTTTTAATTATTTTCACGTGAGTGCTACAACGGGTGTTGCAAATTCAGTTTGTGTCTGTTGAATCCTTTTTCATCTTAAGTCCGCTCAATCCGTGTGGTCTGGCAAATTCTGAAACCCGGTATTGTCCCCCAACCATTTGTTGCCCAAATGTTCTCGCCCGGTCCAACCCGTCCCGCGAATGCATCCGACACCTGCGGATTGATTTAATCCGTCAAGCGTCCCATTGTGCAGAAATCAATTGCCAAGATGATGCAAATTATAGCAGAAAGCTATGCTACGGGGCAACAATCAATTCAGAAAACGTTTGTGGGTGTGACATTTCCATACGTGGAAACGTGCCGAGCTGTCAAAACGGTACCTTCATAACAGGTATAATTCAGAGTGAATGCGCTGTTCACGGGTTAGACTGAACGTTTCTTTCAGCATTGGTTGCAACTCACGCAAAAAGAACATGCCTCAAAGCCTTACAGCCGAAACTGTTGGTTAACCTCATGAAAACCCGTTTTTGTTCCACTCCGCTACTGGTCTGGTTGACAGCAAAACAGCCATAATGTTTTAAGGACTTTGCGCTTGCCACCGTAATTAGGGGAGGAGGGAAGTTGAAAATGTCCAAACATTGGCAACGCCACCTTTGTTATTGTACAGAGCGCATGTACCGGATCAAACGAGAGCTGAATCTTCGCATAATTATCGTAAGAACACAGGCTGTCAAACATATGCTACTGCCTAAATACAGTGCCTAACCAATGGAGTGTAAGATTGCTTTAGCTGCATGCTCCAGGAACCTCCAGCATTTAGGATGCGTTTTCCTGAAATTTTAGCAGAGGGTTCATCGAGGCTTTAAATTGCATTTCATTTGTCTTGCCTATGAATCCCTCATGATCTCAGGATCTCAGGATTTTAGAACCTCAAGATCCCCTTGGGACCTGTAATTTTGTTTCCAATTTTGTCCGATTATCATGCGGGATATGATGTCGTTTCTTAAAATCCAGGCACATACCTGTAGTGATTGTACATTGGGTGCTCGGCTGCATGTTCTTGCGACAGTTCCATGTTTACTCGCCATGGAAAGCTAGATATTGTCGAGCCAATGACGTTTCCTGCAAGTGGAAGAGAATAACTTTTTCAAGCTTATTTGGAATTTCCTTTGATTGTAAGCGCCGGTCGACATTTGTGGAGACCGGAGGAGTGGGCTGAACCAATGTGGCTCAAACCAGGCATGTGAGAGGCTTCTGAGCTCTGGCCCGAGTCACAGCGATGCTGGGGATGCCGGGGCGCATCGCTTTCGGCGGCGAGATGTCGGTCCGTTCCCCAGGGCAGCGCTCGGTCTCGGTCGGGTCCTGTTTTGAACGAGGACACCCTGCCTGCGCAGACCAAACATCAACGGATAGCAAACTTCAAGGGCTGGGGGCCCGGAACACCGGTTTGTTCATAACACCGCACTGTCGCGATACATCTGACGACGTGTCTGGTGTCCCCGCCCTGACCGGGTCAGGCCCTAGTCCGAACCGGCCGGAGCAGACTGGCGCACGCCGGGAGGGCGGCCTCCTGCCATTGGTCCGTCGGCCGGCGGCCCGGCCCGCAGCCATCGGCTCCAGGTGCGGCCGGCAGTGACGTCCAGGGCTCCGACGGTGGAGCAGCTGGAGAACGGCGCGGAGGGGCCGCACGCAGCCGGGGGACGGCACTGGAGCCCGCTGCAAGCCGTCGCTGGATAGGAGCGGTTGTGTCACGAGCGGCGAACCGTTCTGCGGGACGCGGAGCAGAGCGTCGCGTCGAAAGTGACAGCTTGAAGGCGCCGCTGGCCAACGGCAGAGCCGCATTGGAGCGTGTGAAGGAAGCGGAAGCTGCGGAGAACTGCGGAGCTGTGACGGAAGCTGTGACGGGAAAAGGAGCTCCCCTTACCCTCCCCAAGGGTTTGTGACGGACGCCGGGCCACATGACAGACCTCGGAACCGTGCGTCGAACATCGGAGACGCATGACAGGTGTGAAAGCTGTGACCGGCACCGAAGCAGCTGACAGGTGTGGACACTGTGACCGGTACCGAAGCAGCTGACAGGTGTGGGCCCTGTGACCGGCACCGAAGCCGCTGACAGATGCGAACGCTGTGACGGCACCAGAACTGCGTGATACGTCTGGGCCTTGTGACGGACACTGAATCCGGGTGACGGGCGTGGGCCCTGCACGGACACCGACTTCACGTGGCAGGTGTGGGCCCTGGACGGAAACCGGAGCTGCGTGACAGACCTCCGGAGCTGACCGAAGCACCATGTGGCGATCAGCACTGCTGCTGCTGGCCTGCCTGAGCACTGGTTAGTGAAAATGATCGACATCTCATTGCGTGATGGCCCAGTGAGTGGAGACCCAGGGTCAACGCCGCCCGTAGCGTCAAGGCTAGCGTCGTGTCCATCTGCGGTCATCAGCCTCACAAATCGCATGCTCGGCGATAGCGGAGCTCCTTGAATTGATTGGTATTTACAGTGCTCTGATGGTGATGAATGTTTTGACGGCGATATACACTCAATCTGACCCAAGCCATTTCCAAGGAACCTGTAGCTGAGGACCTGGATGTGAGCGCGTGCTTAAAGGGAAAACTGATTAACATTAGCTAGCTGAGAGCAAGTAAGATGAAAACGCTAGTTGTGCGAGCATAATTTGTAAGATTAAAGGAAAAATATTTACATGAGCATTGTTGCTAGACTCATCAATTATGCGGGCACACACAAATGCAAATAATCATAAAACAACCCAAAATAAATGCTAGCAATGGTCTTGCAACGTTCCGGACGTCTTCGAATGCGAGAATAAGCTAGCGTGGTCGGCACCACGCCAATGTTCTCTCAGTCAGCGGACAGCATCCCGAAACGTGTTGATTTGCCGGAGATGTTCACCAGCAGGCTATTATGACCAAATTAGTTTATATTCATTTTTAGTCTAACTTATTCAGCTAGCATTTCAGAAGAACACTAGCATTGTTTCTCCTTTTAGTAGGCCAGATGTTATCCCGTGCATGTGCGGTACTGACACACGCAAGATGACGTTCGTCAGTTTAAGGTTTACGGTCACTTTAGATCATTGTTGAATGTCGTGCACGGTTGGTAAATGGCAAAGGAAGGCCGCGGAGATGTTATTTCTGTCCTGTTGGACATATAGTGGCCGGTTTTCACAAAATATTGCATAATGATTACTGCAGAAGAACATCTCCACCTGGCATCGAAACATTCGCTCAAAAACAACAAGCGGAAGTTTTTATTGAGTTTCAACATGAGCCATTGATGGCATGCAAAAAGTAAAGAAATAGAATGCCTTGTTTTGTATGATTTATGCCGCATTGGTACCAATAAACAAGCGTAGCTGTTGAGCTGGAACAACAGCTTGATGAAAACAGTGAACAAACGCGTTCACTGTTGTTCGCTGTTGTTCATCAAACTGCTGTTTTACAGGATGTGCTTCGCCGTTGTGCCCTACGAAGAGTCAATATGGGAAGGGGTAAATGAAACCCATAGCGCGGCTTTTATAATTCGCATGCAAGGGCTGCATATTGTTATGCGTCTTTCCCCCCAAATGTAGTGTTTCGTGCTCTCGTACCTTTTATTGCAGACGCTCTCGGCTAATTGATGCATTGAGGATATCAGATAACATACGTGTTAGAAAAAGCCAAACAAGGCAAAATCACTTTCATTGTAGACCTGCAAGTATCATTTCATATTTATATATCGACTAGCTTGTACCTAGCCCCGGCACCCAACGCTCGCACACGGCCATTCATCTAAGTAAAGCTCATACACTGGGACGCCCTGATCACCAGTGACGACGGGTTACTTCCGAGACCACCCGGGCGCTTGTCAAAACGTCCGGCCGTCAGCTGCATACGGCTGTACGTCGACAGCGAGAGGGGCGGAGCCGGTAACCCGGGCAGGCGAGTGCGGCTTACCCCGGCGGCAGTCGGAAAATACGACTGAGCGTAACCCTATCCTTTGCTGATAACATGCACAGCATCCATAGAGCAGACGTGTGGGCTAATTCTGCACATGCACCAAACTATAACACGTTGCAGATGTTTATCGCGAGCCAACGTCGGCCTAAATCAACCCCATTTCATCAGACGTGACCGGGTAGCGCGCCAACCAGCGCCAGGCGGCCAGGCTCCCACCTCAGCTGCACTGGTCACGTCTCAATCACGAGGCTCGTGCGCCTCACCTCTGGGTCGGCCTCCCTTCCCTCGGCTGCGTGTGGTCCCTCACCGGAACTAAGCCCCACCTTTCGTATGGAAATGGTCGGTTCGTGTCGGCTCCAGTCAGCGGTGATCACTCACATCTCAATTTGGGTCCGGACAGTGTCGCCCGGCTAACCCTTTCAGCGCCTGTCCGCCGCCGTGTGTCGTTTCTCAGGTCAGCTGGCGGCCCGACCGGCTCCAGCGGTCAGGAAGGGGGCGCAGCCAGAATTGTCTTGAGAGAGAGACCCGGAGCTCGATGAGGTGCTCATCACGCTTATTTTTAATGTTCTTACGGAAGGTCATCTATCGTGAAAAATAAAATTATAGGCCTTAGGATGAGACTCGCCCCCCCCCCCCCCCCCTCGGGGCCCCTCCCTGGCTGCGCCCCTGCGCCCGGGTACTGGCGTCTTGCCCATGCCCCACAAGACGACCGACGCACCATTACCACCCACCGCGCTCAGCGCCGCCGTGGCGAACTGCTGCAGCGACAACCGCGCCTGGTCGCGCGCGCGAGCCAGCCGGGGTCAGGAAGCGCAATGGGGAAACGCCTGTCGCGAAGGCGGCCGCGTCTGCCGAAGCCTGGCAGACGAACTCACGGCTCCACCTTGCTCTAACCGCGGGGCTCGGCCCGGCCGGAGCGCAGAGGCCTGTCTGGTCCGGCAGACAGTGAGCCGCGCCCGTCCGTGCCATGCTACGTTTGTGCGGCCGTCCGCGAGCCTTTCGTGCAGGTCATAAAGGCGGAGGAGACGCGCCTGTTCAGCAGAACAACGGGGCGGGCCTGGGCGCCGCCACCAATCTTTCACGCAGCTGCCTGCCAGGGGCGGGGCGGGGGCACAAAGGCCCAGAGCCACCACTGGGCTGCTCCCACCTCGGAGCGAATCCACCGTGAAATATGGGGTGCTTATTGAAAAGGAGCCAGATGACTGGTGGAACTGCCGCCGCATACCCCTCGCGAGCTGGCGAAAAGCCTTTATTAGGCCCGCACGCTGCCGGTTGGAGGTATCAGAACTCTCAGCAGCGTTGATGACTCACGCCGGAATGCGTTCGTGTTAGTCAGTTTAATTTGACACTGATTTGACCCAGATGAATGCAAGGAAGGTGATCGCCACACATTACACGAAAACTCTTGCGTTATAACCATGCGTTGAATATTTTGCACTTCCATGATTGTCTTTAACGCAAATGTAAGTGCCGGTCCCATTAACATTGTACGGAGGAATTAATTTGCTGATTGGTATGCGATAGTAAAGACAGATAGTCATGGAGCATAGACAGATGGTCTATACCTCATGAAGTGAATTAGAGCATGGAATTGATGACCCGAAAGAATGGCGCTTTAGACCATTAAATATTGGATGATCAGCGATTTATTAATTCGGATTTTTGTCTCTTTTTCCGCATGGCCTTCGCAAGATGTGTTTTTAAATGCAGTCAATCCTTCCGGCCTCCACGCCGAGCGCCAGCTCGAGACCGGATAGCTTTATTGGCTCTAATGAGCTAATGAAAGCCAGAACCGGACTCTCACGAGGCTCACAGCGCAGTAACATTCCTGACGCTCATCTGCACATGCAGAGAATTACAGAAAGTATTATTCAGCCTCGTGTATAAGCTGGCTAGCTTGCAGCGGGCGGGCGGCTACATTCACGCTGTTTTATTTTTATCACGGGGTAAACCAAGTCGACCTCAGGGGAGAGCGGGTGGAGGAGGTCGGACGGTGGTGCGCGCTGAGTCCTGTCGCTCCAGATCGAGAAGCAAGGAAAACACCAGCCAGCGGTCGTCACTCGGCGGCCGCCAACCATCTGTCCGGCCGGCACGGGCCGGCGGGGAGGGCCGCTCCGCGCGCGCTCCTCGGTCCAGCAGCTGCGCGGGGAGCGGCGACACGCAAAAACAGCGTCCGCCGCCCGGGCGACAGACACTGCCGGGTCGCCGCCGTCGTCGCAGCAGGGGCCGCCCGCATTACGGTCAAAAGCGCCGCGGTGTGCGCCATAAACGCCTCGTAACCGGAGCGAGTCCACCGCCGCTCAGCTCAGGTGCTACGCGTTAATATCGGAGGTAGAATCCATGTTAATGGCTTGTTCTTTTCTCAGTAAACCAGAAGAAAATGTACACACACACACCGCACACACACGCACACACACACACACACGCACACACACACGCACACACACACACACACACCACACACACACCACACACACACACATATATATATATATATATATATATATATATATATATATATATATATATATATATATATATATATATACACATCTATGTATATGTGTGTATATGTGTGTGTCTGTGACACATACATTCTTATTGGGATGTTCAGACACCATATGTATATATTATATATATATATATATATATATATATATATATATATATATACACCCAGTGCTAGCCGCGGGGTCAACGCCGTGCGGCCTACGGAGCTCTGGGCGTCGGAATTTTTGCCTCTAAGATTTGTGAGCGTCCATGTTCATAGCTATGCTACATAATTGCTTTATTTCTTATTTCTCACTGACGTTTGAACAGTTTAAGATGAGCATTGGTTGACCAGGTTAATGCAAAGATTTGATCAACATTTTTATATACTCTGTTATTTTACGGGGTCTCAATATCGACCCTGCAGAGCCCAGAAAAATTCCGTCAAAACCCCTGAGTGCCCTCGGTTTAGAAAGAGTCCACCGAACTGTTTGTGAAAGGAGCAGCACGAGTGGGCAAGTGTGCAGTCATATGGCAACATCGTTGCATGAGTGTATTAACCTCCAAACTGCATACAAAATGGTGCGCTCGGTGCCTTATAGCTTGTGTTTCGTTTAAAGAAAGTAAAAGTAGTAATAAGATGAAGAAAATCGTGCCTCTCGGAGTCAATTATGTCATCCGATCATTTATCGGGGGAGGGACGCTTTTCAACCCTGTGACGACCCCCTTCAGCGCCCCTGATCACTGACAGGCCATTGCTCAGCGTTTGGTAGTGACGAGAGGCGAATGACGGGAACAGTTGTCAGTAAGTGTGGTTCAGGTCAGCCTGTGAGTGCTGCCACTCCAGATGCTGATCACGTACTGCCGACGAGCCTGTGCGGTGTCATTGTGACCAGCCTCACACGCCATGCTCTCTGAACCCGCCTTAAAACTGACGCATTCTTCATTCTCAGATCTGGTCACCGTCGGGCAGTCCGCCCTACTTATTGACCAAGTTTGCCCATTACAGTGTTCTCCCGTTGACTGCCTGCCTGGCTGATGCCTTATTTTACCCTTCCATACTCGGCCTGTTTACCCTATTACCTCCAGTCCGCTGAGGACAGTTACCGGCCGACCTCGTCCAGTGTCCTCTCATAACCCTCCCAGCCGTTGTGGAAGATTACCGGCCGAGCCCGGTCCGCTGCTCTCTATCACCTTCTTAGTCCGTTGTGGACGGTTATTGGCTGAGCCTGGTCCGCTGTACTCTCATTACCTCTCAGTCCGTTTGGCTGGTTAACGGCCGACGCCGGTCCAGTGTGCGTCGTCGCCGGGCCGTCGGCGATCAGCTCGGCCGTGTCTGTGAACCGCCGGCGGCCCAACCCCGGGCCACACCCGGCCATGTGGCCGCCCGCCACCAATTTGTCAGTGGTTTGGCGAGGCAGGTCGGGGCGTTTTGTGCGGCGCACCTTGACCGGACGTGACGCCCGGGGCGACATCTGTTGCATGACCAACGAGTTACAGCTGGCGCGCACGGCACTGTCTCAAGTCTGCGGTCGTGAGACGAATTGGTTTCTCAAACTAGGCCACTTCGGCAGCAGCGCTGGTACGGTTTCACTCATACCACCGATACACGGGCGCCGTGTGTCACTGCTTTGATGGCTTGACAAGTTTGTAAACCCAGCTCAAATATGACCCCCCCCCCATCACAGAAAAAACAGAAACTATAATTAGGCAGTCACGTAGCCAGTATGTTCCGAGAGTATGCCAAATTTTTCTTTTTCAAAATCCTGCGAATTTGACACATTTTTCCAAGTCGTCCGGCATCTGTTGTAAAATATTGCCCCAGGGAAGGGAATGGAGGGGGGGGGGGCGGCACGGCCCCCTTGGGCCTTCAGTTGGCATTTCTTCTCTAGAACCAGGGCACACTTCATGGCTGGGTGCTGTTTTTTCCATAACAACTCCGGAACGTCAGCTGCCCTTAGTACAGTGCTGGTAGTGAAGAAGCTCGATTCGTCCCGATCAGGTGTGGGGGGGGGGGGGGGCTCGGAACCTAGTCGGGACTAGACTGGCAATCCCATGGCGACGTCACCATGGGATTGCCCTGGGTATTTACGTGTTGAAGGGCATGACAATGCGTGTGTTAATTCCTTTCTTCGAATGCTTCTAACCCGTTCTCTCCACACAGTAGGTCTCAAGACGTTTGCTACTATGTCTCCTAGCCATACCTGTGGTTAAAACAGCTGTGGCTGGTCAAATATTCAAACACCAGCTCGTATTCCCATACCATGTTTTGCATCCAATAAGAACAATTTTTACGAACGTTAGAGGTGATTATCACCCTTACTGTTTCTAGCTGCGGTCCTATGCGGATTACTTCAAACCGGTGATGCGTATAAACGAGCGGTCAGCTCAATAGACGGGAAGTGCTTGACTGTGCGACCACAGAGAAGGCGGCAACAGTTACATGCAGTGTTAACACGCGCCCGGGTGGCCCGTTGGACACCCTTCGCTCGGTGGAGGAGGGTCAATTTGACCTCCCTGAGATCTCAAGAACTAAGAGAACTAGAGACACTAAATTTACCGAGTCTATTGACCTGTACATAATCTCACTTAGGCCACAGCTTGACGTTCTTAGGTTATGACCTTCGGGCCAAAAAAGGCCAAATAAGGTCAAATTTCAGGATGTTCTCCAAAGAGCCCCTGGAACTAGATAACTGTTCCAAGTAAAAGGTCACATGCTCATGTAATATCAGTGAACTCGTTTGACCTTTGAAGGTTATGGTGGCCAAAATCATACAAGACCGCTTGGCGTTTTCCATTTGGATAAGCGACATAGATTACGATGGGCAGTATGTTCATAAAAACAATATGCTGACCCGGGTCATTCTAGGTCAGGTATTATCCTTAAGAAGTCTATAGAAGGTGTATAATGCGGTTCCTGTCATCAATAGATTCGAAATGAACACCAGAAACTACCCTATACAGCAAACCCTACAGTAATAATGCAGGCTGCTTTGACCTCAGTCTGACCTTTATGCGTGACTTAAGGTCACTGTTATTTTTCTTTCAATTTTTGTGCTGTCTAAGAAAGTACCTCAGGAATATATGGCTTCGTCTAACACTCCGTTGTTGGATCAGGTTGAACGATTCCCTAAAAATTGCCCTCTCTGATACCATGGCCTGACTTTGACCTGCCATGGGTTAGCAACGTTACAAGGTACATCTAAATTTTTGATGTCAGATGATCTGCCCTCTGATTGTCTATAGCTATGAAAAATTAGGTGCGCCCACACCCCCTCCCTCGGAAACCATTCCGCAAAACCCTTCGGAGGGGAGGCAATTTGACCCCCGACCCCAGCGCGTAGCAAGAGAGGCACGAGGAGTTTTGCTGAGCGGAAGGGCTGGAAAGGCAGATACAATTCGATTTTGCAATCTGAAATCTGACCTGAATGAACATGACGATCTGAAAGGAAAGTTAAGAGTGCATATACTATTTTCTGGAGTGCTCCTTCTGTGCACCGTTGTAGCCATACCTAACCTTAAGTCGTTTGCGATTTTGGGCCTGTGCAGTTATGGTCCCAAATGCGTAGTATTGAGGTTACGCCCGTGCAGACTTAATTGCGGGTAAAAAATGATAGCCGAGCTTCTGCAAGTCATTCTAGTAAGAAATTGTCGTGCTAGAGGCTTATATTACGAGCAGGGGCGATATGAATTAGTTGTATATAGAATAGCTGCGTATGCAGAACTAAATGTTTGCAGCTAGTTATATTCCGTTAGCATGAGGGGCTGCTTGTGTGAAGGAAAACCTGTGACAATCTTTGCCTGTGCCCCAAATGGCACAGCTGAGATATATTTCTGTAACTGTACCAGTACTAGAAACATAAGAGCATCTTCATCATGTGCGTGCTGGGTCACACTTGACACCAGTCACTATAAAGACATTCCCAACACGTATTGCCATTTGGCGGGGGTGCAGTTTCCTTTTCAGACAGAGCCTCAAGTCCCCCAAAATATTTAGCCGGCAACCTGACTTTGAGAACAAAGTGAGCCAAATCTGGGAGGAAACAAACCCGTTTGTTGGTGTCTTCTGAGTGGTGGAGTGTGTCTTCTGTCTTCATCGTTTCCCACTACTCAGTTCGGTGGGGCTGAGTGGGGTGAGTTGAGTATGA